>NW_027008784.1:0-72906 GCF_036934945.1 Oncorhynchus masou masou
TCTATTCTACTGGTGTCTGTGTGTATATACTGTATTCTATTCTACTGGTGTCTGTGTGTATATACTGTATTCTATTCTACTGGTGTCTGTGTGTATATACTGTATTCTATTCTACTGGTGTCTGTGTGTATATACTGTATTCTATTCTACTGGTGTCTGTGTGTATATACTGTATTCTATTCTACTGGTGTCTGTGTGTATATACTGTATTCTATTCTACTGGTGTCTGGTGTCTGTGTGTATATACTGTATTCTATTCTACTGGTGTCTGTGTGTATATATTGTATTCTATTCTACTGGTGTCTGTGTGTACATACTGTATTCTACTGGTGTCTGTGTGTATATACTGCATTCTATTCTACTGGTGTCTGTGTGTATATACTGTATTCTATTCTACTGGTGTCTGTGTGTATATACTGTATTCTATTCTACTGGTGTCTGTGTGTATATACTGTATTCTATTCTACTGGTGTCTGTGTGTATATACTGTATTCTATTCTACAGGGGTCTGGTGTATATACTGTATTCTATTCTACTGGTGTCTGTGTGTATATACTGTATTCTATTCTACTGGTGTCTGTGTGTATATACTGTATTCTATTCTACTGGTGTGTGTGTGTATATACTGTATTTTATTCTACTGGTGTCTGTGTGTATATACTGTATTCTATTCTACTGGTGTCTGTGTGTATATACTGTATTCTATTCTACTGTGCGTCGGTGTGTATATACTGTATTCTATTCTACTGGTGTCTGTGTGTATATACTGTATTCTATTCTACTGGTGTCTGTGTGTATATACTGTATTCTATTCTACTGGTGTCTGTGTGTATATACTGTATTCTATTCTACTGGTGTCTGTGTGTATATACTTTCTTCTATTCTACTGGTGTCTGTGTGTATATACTGCATTCTATTCTACTGGTGTCTGTGTGTATATACTGTATTCTATTCTACTGGTGTCTGTGTGTATATACTGCATTCTATTCTACTGGTGTCTGTGTGTATATACTGTCTTCTATTCTACTGGTGTCTGTGTGTATATACTGTATTCTATTCTACTGGTGTCTGTGTGTATGTACTGTATTCTATTCTACTGGTGTCTGTGTGTATATACTGTATTCTATTCTACTGGTGTCTGTGTGTATATACTGTATTCTATTCTACAGGTGTCTGTGTGTATATACTGTATTCTATTCTACAGGTGTTTGTGTGTATATACTGTATTCTATTCTACTGGTGTCTGTGTGTATATACTGTATTCTATTCTACTGGTGTCTGTGTGTATATACTGTATTCTAGTCTACTGGTGTGTGTGTATATACTGTATTCTATTCTACTGGTGTCTGTGTGTATATACTTTCTTCTATTCTACTGGTGTCTGTGTGTATATACTGTATTCTATTCTACTGGTGTCTGTGTGTATATACTGTATTCTATTCTACTGGTGTCTGTGTGTATATATTGTATTCTATTCTACTGGTGTCTGTGTGTACATACTGTATTCTACTGGTGTCTGTGTGTATATACTCACATTCTATTCTACTGGTGTCTGTGTGTATATACTGTATTCTATTCTACTGGTGTCTGTGTGTATATACTGTATTCTATTCTACTGGTGTCTGTGTGTATATACTGTATTCTATTCTACTGGTGTCTGTGTGTATATACTGTATTCTATTCTACTGGTGTCTGTGTGTATATACTGTATTCTATTCTACTGGTGTCTGTGTGTATATACTGTATTCTATTCTACAGGGGCGGTGTGTATATACTGTATTCTATTCTACTGGTGTCTGTGTGTATATACTGTATTCTATTCTACTGGTGTCTGTGTGTATATACTGTATTCTATTCTACTGGTGTGTGTGTATATACTGTATTCTATTCTACTGGTGTCTGTGTGTATACTTTCTTCTATTCTACTGGTGTCTGTGTGTATATACTGCATTCTATTCTACTGGTGTCTGTGTGTATATACTGTATTCTATTCTACTGGTGTCTGTGTGTATATACTGCATTCTATTCTACTGGTGTCTGTGTGTATATACTGTCTTCTATTCTACTGGTGTCTGTGTGTATATACTGTATTCTATTCTACTGGTGTCTGTGTGTATGTACTGTATTCTATTCTACTGGTGTCTGTGTGTATATACTGTATTCTATTCTACTGGTGTCTGTGTGTATATACTGTATTCTATTCTACAGGTGTCTGTGTGTATATACTGTATTCTATTCTACTGGTGTTTGTGTGTATATACTGTATTCTATTCTACTGGTGTCTGTGTGTATATACTGTATTCTATTCTACTGGTGTCTGTGTGTATATACTGTATTCTAGTCTACTGGTGTGTGTGTATATACTGTATTCTATTCTACTGGTGTCTGTGTGTATATACTGTATTCTATTCTACTGGTGTCTGTGTGTATATACTGTATTCTATTCTACTGGTGTCTGTGTGTATATACTGTATTCTATTCTACTGGTGTCTGTGTGTATATATTGTATTCTATTCTACTGGTGTCTGTGTGTACATACTGTATTCTACTGGTGTCTGTGTGTATATACTGCATTCTATTCTACTGGTGTCTGTGTGTATATACTGTATTCTATTCTACTGGTGTCTGTGTGTATATACTGTATTCTATTCTACTGGTGTCTGTGTGTATATACTGTATTCTATTCTACTGGTGTCTGTGTGTATATACTGTATTCTATTCTACTGGTGTCTGTGTGTATATACTGTATTCTATTCTACTGGTGTCTGTGTGTATATACTGTATTCTATTCTACTGGTGTCTGTGTGTATATATTGTATTCTATTCTACTGGTGTCTGTGTGTACATACTGTATTCTACTGGTGTCTGTGTGTATATACTGCATTCTATTCTACTGGTGTCTGTGTGTATATACTGTATTCTATTCTACTGGTGTCTGTGTGTATATACTGTATTCTATTCTACTGGTGTCTGTGTGTATATACTGTATTCTATTCTACTGGTGTCTGTGTGTATATACTGTATTCTATTCTACTGGTGTCTGTGTGTATATACTGTATTCTATTCTACTGGTGTCTGTGTGTATATACTGTATTCTATTCTACTGGTGTCTGTGTGTATATACTGTATTCTATTCTACTGGTGTCTGTGTGTATATACTGTATTCTATTCTACTGGTGTCTGTGTGTATATACTGTATTCTATTCTACTGGTGTCTGTGTGTATATACTGTATTCTATTCTACTGGTGTCTGTGTGTATATACTGTATTCTATTCTACTGGTGTCTGTGTGTATATACTGTATTCTATTCTACTGGTGTGTGTGTGTATATACTGTATTCTATTCTACTGGTGTCTGTGTGTATATACTTTCTTCTATTCTACTGGTGTCTGTGTGTATATACTGCATTCTATTCTACTGGTGTCTGTGTGTATATACTGTATTCTATTCTACTGGTGTCTGTGTGTATATACTGCATTCTATTCTACTGGTGTCTGTGTGTATATACTGTCTTCTATTCTACTGGTGTCTGTGTGTATATACTGTATTCTATTCTACTGGTGTCTGTGTGTATGTACTGTATTCTATTCTACTGGTGTCTGTGTGTATATACTGTATTCTATTCTACTGGTGTCTGTGTGTATATACTGTATTCTATTCTACAGGTGTCTGTGTGTATATACTGTATTCTATTCTACTGGTGTTTGTGTGTATATACTGTATTCTATTCTACTGGTGTCTGTGTGTATATACTGTATTCTATTCTACTGGTGTCTGTGTGTATATACTGTATTCTAGTCTACTGGTGTGTGTGTATATACTGTATTCTATTCTACTGGTGTCTGTGTGTATATACTGTATTCTATTCTACTGGTGTCTGTGTGTATATACTGTATTCTATTCTACTGGTGTCTGTGTGTATATACTGTATTCTATTCTACTGGTGTCTGTGTGTATATATTGTATTCTATTCTACTGGTGTCTGTGTGTACATACTGTATTCTACTGGTGTCTGTGTGTATATACTGCATTCTATTCTACTGGTGTCTGTGTGTATATACTGTATTCTATTCTACTGGTGTCTGTGTGTATATACTGTATTCTATTCTACTGGTGTCTGTGTGTATATACTGTATTCTATTCTACTGGTGTCTGTGTGTATATACTGTATTCTATTCTACTGGTGTCTGTGTGTATATACTGTATTCTATTCTACTGGTGTCTGTGTGTATATACTGTATTCTATTCTACAGGGGGCGGTGTGTATATACTGTATTCTATTCTACTGGTGTCTGTGTGTATATACTGTATTCTATTCTACTGGTGTCTGTGTGTATATACTGTATTCTATTCTACTGGTGTGTGTGTGTATATACTGTATTTTATTCTACTGGTGTCTGTGTGTATATACTGTATTCTATTCTACTGGTGTCTGTGTGTATATACTGTATTCTATTCTACTGGCGTCGGTGTGTATATACTGTATTCTATTCTACTGGTGTCTGTGTGTATATACTGTATTCTATTCTACTGGTGTCTGTGTGTATATACTGTATTCTATTCTACTGGTGTCTGTGTGTATATACTGTATTCTATTCTACTGGTGTCTGTGTATATATACTTTCTTCTATTCTACTGGTGTCTGTGTGTATATACTGCATTCTATTCTACTGGTGTCTGTGTGTATATACTGTATTCTATTCTACTGGTGTCTGTGTGTATATACTGCATTCTATTCTACTGGTGTCTGTGTGTATATACTGTCTTCTATTCTACTGGTGTCTGTGTGTATATACTGTATTCTATTCTACTGGTGTCTGTGTGTATGTACTGTATTCTATTCTACTGGTGTCTGTGTGTATATACTGTATTCTATTCTACTGGTGTCTGTGTGTATATACTGTATTCTATTCTACAGGTGTCTGTGTGTATATACTGTATTCTATTCTACTGGTGTTTGTGTGTATATACTGTATTCTATTCTACTGGTGTCTGTGTGTATATACTGTATTCTATTCTACTGGTGTCTGTGTGTATATACTGTATTCTATTCTACTGGTGTCTGTGTGTATATACTGTATTCTATTCTACTGGTGTCTGTGTGTATATACTGTATTCTAGTCTACTGGTGTGTGTGTATATACTGTATTCTATTCTACTGGTGTCTGTGTGTATATACTGTATTCTATTCTACTGGTGTCGGTGTGTATATACTGTATTCTATTCTACTGGTGTCTGTGTGTATATACTGTATTCTATTCTACTGGTGTCTGTGTGTATATACTGTATTCTATTCTACTGGTGTCTGTGTGTATATACTGTATTCTATTCTACTGGTGTCTGTGTGTATATACTGTATTCTATTCTACTGGTGTCTGTGTGTATATACTTTCTTCTATTCTACTGGTGTCTGTGTGTATATACTGTCTTCTATTCTACTGGTGTCTGTGTGTATATACTGCATTCTATTCTACTGGTGTGTGTGTATATACTGCATTCTATTCTATTGGTGTCTGTGTGTATATACTGTATTCTATTCTACTGGTGTCTGTGTGTATATACTGTATTCTACTGGTGTCTGTGTGTATATACTGCATTCTATTCTACTGGTGTCTGTGTGTATATACTGTATTCTAGTCTACTGGTGTGTGTGTATATACTGTATTCTAGTCTACTGGTGTGTGTGTATATACTGTATTCTATTCTACTGGTGTCTGTGTGTATATACTGTATTCTATTCTACTGGTGTCTGTGTGTATATACTGTATTCTATTCTTCTGGTGTCTGTGTGTATATACTGTCTTCTATTCTACTGGTGTCTGTGTGTATATACTGTATTCTATTCTACTGGTGTCTGTGTGTATATACTGCATTCTATTCTACTGGTGTCTGTGTGTATATACTGTATTCTATTCTACTGGTGTCTGTGTGTATATACTGTATTCTATTCTACTGGTGTCTGTGTGTATATACTGTTTTCTATTCTACTGGTGTCTGTGTGTATATACTGTATTCTATTCTACTGGTGTCTGTGTGTATATACTGTATTCTATTCTACTGGTGTCTGTGTGTATATACTGTATTCTATTCTACTGGTGTCTGTGTGTATATACTGTATTCTATTCTACTGGTGTCTGTGTGTATATACTGTATTCTATTCTACTGGTGTCTGTGTGTATACTGCATTCTATTCTATTGGTGTCTGTGTGTATATACTGTATTCTATTCTACTGGTGTCTGTGTGTATATACTGTATTCTACTGGTGTCTGTGTGTATATACTGCATTCTATTCTACTGGTGTCTGTGTGTATATACTGTATTCTAGTCTACTGGTGTGTGTGTATATACTGTATTCTAGTCTACTGGTGTGTGTGTATATACTGTATTCTATTCTACTGGTGTCTGTGTGTATATACTGTATTCTATTCTACTGGTGTCTGTGTGTATATACTGTATTCTATTCTACTGGTGTCTGTGTGTATATACTGTCTTCTATTCTACTGGTGTCTGTGTGTATATACTGCATTCTATTCTACTGGTGTGTGTGTATATACTGCATTCTATTCTATTGGTGTCTGTGTGTATATACTGTATTCTATTCTACTGGTGTCTGTGTGTATATACTGTATTCTACTGGTGTCTGTGTGTATATACTGCATTCTATTCTACTGGTGTCTGTGTGTATATACTGTATTCTAGTCTACTGGTGTGTGTGTATATACTGTATTCTAGTCTACTGGTGTGTGTGTATATACTGTATTCTATTCTACTGGTGTCTGTGTGTATATACTGTATTCTATTCTACTGGTGTCTGTGTGTATATACTGTATTCTATTCTTCTGGTGTCTGTGTGTATATACTGTATTCTATTCTACTGGTGTCTGTGTGTATATACTGCATTCTATTCTACTGGTGTCTGTGTGTATATACTGTATTCTATTCTACTGGTGTCTGTGTGTATATACTGTATTCTATTCTACTGGTGTCTGTGTGTATATACTGTATTCTATTCTACTGGTGTCTGTGTGTATATACTGTATTCTATTCTACTGGTGTCTGTGTGTATATACTGCATTCTATTCTACTGGTGTCTGTGTGTATATACTGTATTCTATTCTACTGGTGTCTGTGTGTATATACTGTATTCTATTCTACTGGTGTCTGTGTGTATATACTGTATTCTATTCTACTGGTGTCTGTGTGTATATTCTGTATTCTATTCTACTGGTGTCTGTGTGTATATACTTTATTCTATTCTACTGGTGTCTGTGTGTATATACTGTATTCTATTCTACTGGTGTCTGTGTGTATATACTGTATTCTATTCTACTGGTGTCTGTGTGTATATACTGTATTCTATTCTACTGGTGTCTGTGTGTATATACTGTATTCTATTCTACTGGTGTCTGTGTGTATATACTGTATTCTATTCTACAGGGGGCGGTGTGTATATACTCTATTCTATTCTACTGGTGTCTGTGTGTATATACTGTATTCTATTCTACTGGTGTCTGTGTGTATATACTGTGTTCTATTCTACTGGTGTCTGTGTGTATATACTGTATTCTAGTCTACTGGTGTGTGTGTATATACTGTATTCTATTCTACTGGTGTCTGTGTGTATATACTGTATTCTATTCTACTGGTGTCGGTGTGTATATACTGTATTCTATTCTACTGGTGTCTGTGTGTATATACTGTATTCTATTCCACTGGTGTCTGTGTGTAAATACTGTATTCTATTCTACTGGTGTCTGTGTGTATATACTGTATTCTATTCAACTGTGTCTGTGTGTATATACTGTATTCTATTCTACTGGTGTCTGTGTGTATATACTGTATTCTATTCTACTGGTGTCTGTGTGTATATACTGTATTCTATTCTACTGGTGTCTGTGTGTATATACTGTATTCTATTCTACTGGTGTCTGTGTGTATATACTGTATTCTATTCTTCTGGTGTCTGTGTGTATATACTGTCTTCTATTCTACTGGTGTCTGTGTGTATATACTGTATTCTATTCTACTGGTGTCTGTGTGTATATACTGCATTCTATTCTACTGGTGTCTGTGTGTATATACTGTATTCTATTCTACTGGTGTCTGTGTGTATATACTGTATTCTATTCTACTGGTGTCTGTGTGTATATACTGTTTTCTATTCTACTGGTGTCTGTGTGTATATACTGTATTCTATTCTACTGGTGTCTGTGTGTATATACTGTATTCTATTCTACTGGTGTCTGTGTGTATATACTGTATTCTATTCTACTGGTGTCTGTGTGTATATACTGTATTCTATTCTACTGGTGTCTGTGTGTATATACTGTATTCTATTCTACTGGTGTCTGTGTGTATACTGCATTCTATTCTATTGGTGTCTGTGTGTATATACTGTATTCTATTCTACTGGTGTCTGTGTGTATATACTGTATTCTACTGGTGTCTGTGTGTATATACTGCATTCTATTCTACTGGTGTCTGTGTGTATATACTGTATTCTAGTCTACTGGTGTGTGTGTATATACTGTATTCTAGTCTACTGTGTGTGTGTATATACTGTATTCTATTCTACTGGTGTCTGTGTGTATATACTGTATTCTATTCTACTGGTGTCTGTGTGTATATACTGTATTCTATTCTACTGGTGTCTGTGTGTATATACTGTCTTCTATTCTACTGGTGTCTGTGTGTATATACTGCATTCTATTCTACTGGTGTGTGTGTATATACTGCATTCTATTCTATTGGTGTCTGTGTGTATATACTGTATTCTATTCTACTGGTGTCTGTGTGTATATACTGTATTCTACTGGTGTCTGTGTGTATATACTGCATTCTATTCTACTGGTGTCTGTGTGTATATACTGTATTCTAGTCTACTGGTGTGTGTGTATATACTGTATTCTAGTCTACTGGTGTGTGTGTATATACTGTATTCTATTCTACTGGTGTCTGTGTGTATATACTGTATTCTATTCTACTGGTGTCTGTGTGTATATACTGTATTCTATTCTTCTGGTGTCTGTGTGTATATACTGTATTCTATTCTACTGGTGTCTGTGTGTATATACTGCATTCTATTCTACTGGTGTCTGTGTGTATATACTGTATTCTATTCTACTGGTGTCTGTGTGTATATACTGTATTCTATTCTACTGGTGTCTGTGTGTATATACTGTATTCTATTCTACTGGTGTCTGTGTGTATATACTGTATTCTATTCTACTGGTGTCTGTGTGTATATACTGCATTCTATTCTACTGGTGTCTGTGTGTATATACTGTATTCTATTCTACTGGTGTCTGTGTGTATATACTGTATTCTATTCTACTGGTGTCTGTGTGTATATACTGTATTCTATTCTACTGGTGTCTGTGTGTATATTCTGTATTCTATTCTACTGGTGTCTGTGTGTATATACTTTATTCTATTCTACTGGTGTCTGTGTGTATATACTGTATTCTATTCTACTGGTGTCTGTGTGTATATACTGTATTCTATTCTACTGGTGTCTGTGTGTATATACTGTATTCTATTCTACTGGTGTCTGTGTGTATATACTGTATTCTATTCTACTGGTGTCTGTGTGTATATACTGTATTCTATTCTACAGGGGGTGTGTATATACTCTATTCTATTCTACTGGTGTCTGTGTGTATATACTGTATTCTATTCTACTGGTGTCTGTGTGTATATACTGTGTTCTATTCTACTGGTGTCTGTGTGTATATACTGTATTCTAGTCTACTGGTGTGTGTGTATATACTGTATTCTATTCTACTGGTGTCTGTGTGTATATACTGTATTCTATTCTACTGGTGTCGGTGTGTATATACTGTATTCTATTCTACTGGTGTCTGTGTGTATATACTGTATTCTATTCCACTGGTGTCTGTGTGTAAATACTGTATTCTATTCTACTGGTGTCTGTGTGTATATACTGTATTCTATTCAACTGTGTCTGTGTGTATATACTGTATTCTATTCTACTGGTGTCTGTGTGTATATACTGTATTCTATTCTACTGGTGTCTGTGTGTATATACTGTATTCTATTCAACTGTGTCTGTGTGTATGTACTGTATTCTATTCTACTGGTGTCTGTGTGTATATACTGTATTCTATTCTACTGGTGTCTGTGTGTATATACTGCATTCTATTCTACTGGTGTCTGTGTGTATATACTGTCTTCTATTCTACTGGTGTCTGTGTGTATATACTTTCTTCTATTCTACTGGTGGCTGTGTGTATATACTGTATTCTATTCTACTGGTGTCTGTGTGTATATACTGTATTCTATTCTACTGGTGTCTGTGTGTATATACTGTATTCTATTCTACTGGTGTGTGTGTGTATATACTGTATTCTATTATACTGTATTTTAGTCAATGCCTCTCCAACATTGCTCGTCCTAATATTTATATATTTCTTAATTCCATTATTTTACTTTAGATTTGTGTGTATTGTTGTGAATTGTTAGGTGTTACTGCACTGTTGGAGATAGGAACACAAGCATTTAGTTAGGTATTACTGCACTGTTGGAGTTAGGAACACAAGCATTTAGTTAGGTATTACTGCACTGTTGGAGATAGGAACACAAGCATTTAGTTTTGTATTACTGCACTGTTGGAGATAGGAACACAAGCATTTAGTTAGGTATTACTGCACTGTTGGAGTTAGGAACACAAGCATTTAGTTAGATATTACTGCACTGTTGGAGATAGGAACACAAGCATTTAGTTAGGTATTACTGCACTGTTGGAGATAGGAACACAAGCATTTAGTTAGGTATTACTGCACTGTTGGAGATAGGAACACAAGCATTTATTTAGGTATTACTGCACTGTTGGAGATAGGAACACAAGCATTTAGTTAGGTATTACTGCACTGTTGGAGATAGGAACACAAGCATTTAGTTAGGTATTACTGCACTGTTGGAGATAGGAACACAAGCATTTAGTTAGGTATTACTGCACTGTTGGAGATAGGAACACAAGCATTTAGTTAGGTATTACTGCACTGTTGGAGATAGGAACACAAGCATTTAGTTAGGTATTACTGCACTGTTGGAGATAGGAACACAAGCATTTAGTTTTGTATTACTGCACTGTTGGAGTTAGGAACACAAGCATTTAGTTAGATATTACTGCACTGTTGGAGATAGGAACACAAGCATTTAGTTAGGTATTACTGCACTGTTGGAGATAGGAACACAAGCATTTAGTTAGGTATTACTGCACTGTTGGAGATAGGAACACAAGCATTTAGTTAGGTATTACTGCACTGTTGGAGATAGGAACACAAGCATTTAGTTAGGTATTACTGCACTGTTGGAGATAGGAACACAAGCATTTAGTTAGGTATTACTGCACTGTTGGAGATAGGAACACAAGCATTTAGTTAGGTATTACTGCACTGTTGGAGATAGGAACACAAGCATTTAGTTAGGTATTACTGCACTGTTGGAGATAGGAACACAAGCATTTAGTTAGGTATTACTGCACTGTTGGAGATAGGAACACAAGCATTTAGTTAGGTATTACTGCACTGTTGGAGATAGGAACACAAGCATTTAGTTAGGTATTACTGCACTGTTGGAGATAGGAACACAAGCATTTCACTACAACCTCAATAACATCTGATAAACATGTGTATGTGACCAATAACATCTGATAAACGTGTATGTGACCAATAGCATCTGATAAACGTGTATGTGACCAATAGCATCTGATAAACGTGTATGTGACCAATAGCATTTGATTTGATTTGATAAAGGTGGGATAAACGGAAATCGGTAGTTCTGACTGCTCTTCAAGAGAATGTTGTTTTAACCATATTTGGGACAACGTCTCCCGTTGTTAGGGCGGAGACATGAGCATCTCGTTACTATTAGGCAGCTTTGCAATGTTCTCGATTTTCCGGCCAAATTGAGAAAACGAGGGATGTCGAGGGTGAAACGTTATTGGTCGCTGGTTTTTGGGCTATTTCTAAATTGCACAGCGGTCACCATGACATTTCTCATGAAAAATATATATTTAACTGTGACCTGCTGCTGACTGTCAAGCAGTAAGACAGTATGTTGCTAAGTGAGTGGTGGGGAGGACCAAAGGAGTGGGTGGGGAGGAGGCACTACAGTGGCTGCAGTCCAAGCACATTTTTTGTACCCCTTGCGCTAGCCACTTTCCCTTGGAAACCGGATCCAGTTTGATTGCCATTTTAAGTGGAGGTCAAATGCTCAAATGCTCAGAAAATGCTGCCACATGTCTAAGCGGGCCGCTGCTCAGGCAAATTTGCAGAATTACTAAAGTTGGAACCAATCAGAACCCCAATACCCCTTGTGATGAAGGCAGCCAATGGCCTGCTTCTATCTAAAACGCAGACAAGTCATCTTGTGAAGATGCTGCTGTCTGGTGAAGTGGAACAGATACAGCTAGCCAGCTCCCAGAATGAAATAAATCAAATCCAATTGTATTTGTTACATGCGCTGAATATAACAGGTACTGTGAAATGTTTACTAACAAACCCTAACGAACAAAGCAGTTTTAAAAAATTATAGAATACCACAAAAAATAAGAATAAGAAATAAAACTAACAAACAATTAAAGAGCATTTCACGTTCCAACCTTAGTTCCTTTGTTTTGTCTTTGTTTTAGTATGGTCAGGGTGTGAGTTGGGGTGGGTAGTCTATGTGCATTTTCCATGATATGGTATTTCTGTGTTTGGCCTGTTATGGTTCTCAATCAGAGGCAGGTGTCGTTAGTTGTCTCTGATTGAGAATCATACTTAGGTAGCCTGGTGTCACCTTTGAGTTGTGGGTGATTATTTTCTGTTATGTGTCGGTCACCTTTCAGAACTGTTTTGTTTCTCCTTTGTTATTTTGTTGAGTGTTCTCGGTTCAATAAATATATGATGAACACTTACCTGCGCTCCGATCCTTCCTACTACTCCTTCTCGTCAGGTACAGAATCACCCACCACCAAAGGACCAACGTGGTAACGGGCAGCAGCAGCGGGTTCAAGACTCCTGGACTTGGGAGGAGAACTTGGAAAGGGACCAGCTGGGAGAATATCGCTGCCCCAAGGCTGAGCTGGAGGCAGCGACACCTTTAGAAGTCACATAATTACAGAGACAGAGATGGCCGCCTCGCTTCGCGTTCCTAGGCAACTATGCAGTTTTTTGTTGTTTTACGTGTTATTTCTTACATTGGTACCCCAGGTAATCTTAGGTTTCATTACATACAGTCGGGAGGAACTACTGAATATAAGAGCAACGTCAACTCACCATCAGTACGACCAGGAATATGACTTTCCCGAAGCGGATCCTGTGTTCTGCCTTCCACCCAGGACAACGGACCAGCTGGCGACCCAAAACAACGACTTCGTAAAAGAGGGAAACGAAGCGGTCTTCTGGTCAGACTCCGGAGACGGGCACATCGCGCACCACTCCCTAGCATACTTCTCACCAATGTCCAGTCTCTTGACAACAAGGTTGATGAAATCCGAGCAAGGGTAGCTTTCCAGAGAGACATCAGAGACTGTAACGTTCTTTGCTTCACGGAAACATGGCTCACATGGCTCGAGAGGCGCTATCGGAGTCGGTGCAGCCAGCTGGTTTCTCCACGCATCGTGCCGACAGAAACAAACATCTTTCTGGTAAGAAGAGGTGTGGGGTGGTATGCCTTATGGTTAACGAGACGTGGTGTGGTCACAACAACATCCAGGAACTCAAGTCCTTCTGTTCACCTGATTTAGAATTCCCCACAATCAAATGTCGACCGCATTATCTACCAAGGGAATTCTCTTCGATTATAATCACAGCCGTATATATTCCCCCCCAAGCAGACACATCGATGGCTCTGAACAAACTTTATTTGACTCTTTGCAAACTGGAAACCACATATCCTGAGGCTGCATTCATTATAGCTGGGGATTCCCTGATCCACCTCTACGCAGACGACACCATTCTGTATACTTCCGGCCCTTCCTTGGACACTGTGCTATCTAACCTCCAAACGAGCTTCAATGCCATACAACACTTCCGTGGCCTCCAACTGCTCTTAAACGCTAGTAAAACCAAATGCATGCTTTTCAACCGTTCGCTGCCTGCACCCGCACGCCTGACTAGCATCACCACCCTGGATGGTTCCGACCTAGAATATGTGGACATTTATAAGTACCTAGGTGTCTGGCTAGAGTGTAAACTCTCCTTCCAGACTCATATCAAACATCTCCAATCTAAAATCAAATCTAGAGTCGGCTTTCTATTCCGCAACAAAGCCTCCTTCACTCACGCCAAACTTACCCTAGTAAAACTGACTATCCTACCGATCCTCGACGTCGGCGATGTCATCTACAAAATAGCTTCCAATACTCTACTCAGCAAACTGGATGCAGTTTATCAGTGCCATCTGTTTTGTTACTAAAGCACCTTATACCACCCACCACTGCGACCTGTATGCTCTAGTCGGCTGGCCCTTGCTACATATTCGTCGCCAGACCCACTGTCTCCAGGTCATCTACAAGTCCATGCAAGGTAAAGCTCTGCCTTATCTCAGTTCACTGGTCACGATGGCAACACCCACCCATAGCACGTGCTCCAGCAGGTGTATCTCACTGATCATCCCTAAAGCCAACACCTCATTTGGCCGCCTTTCGTTCCAGTTCTCTGCTGCCTGTGACTGGAACGATTGCAAAATCGCTGAAGTTGGAGACTTTTATCTCCCTCACCAACTTCAAACATCTGCTATCTGAGCAGCTAACCGATCGCTGCAGCTGTACATAGTCTTATCGGTAAACAGCCCACCCAATTTACCTACCTCATCCCCATACTGTTTATATTTATTGACTTTTCTGCTCTTTTGCACACCAGTATCTCTACCTGCACATGACCATCTGATCATTTAGCACTCCAGTGTTAATCTCCTAAATTGTAATTATTCGCCTACCTCCTCATGCCTTTTGCACACAATGTATATAGACTCTCTTTGAAAAAAACAAATGTGTTATTGACTTGTTAATTGTTAACTCCATGTGTAACTCTGTGTTGTCTGTTCACACTGCTATGCTTTATCTTGGCCAGGTCGCAGTTGTAAATGAGAACTTGTTCTCAACTAGCCTACCTGGTTAAATAAAGTTTTTTTTTTTTTACTATCACTACTACTGCTATCACTATTGCTATCACTACTATCACTATTACTATCACTACTATCACTATTACTATCACTACTACTATCACTACTATCACTATTACAACTACTACTACTATTACTATCAATACTACTACTATTTCTACTACTATAAATACTACTACTTTCACTACAACTATTACTATCACTACTACTATCAATACTACTACTATTACCATCACTACTACCATCAATACTACTACTATCACTACTATTATCAATACTACTACTATTACCATCACTACTACCATCAATACTACTACTATCACTACTATTATCAATACTACTACTATTACTATCACTACTACCATCAATACTACTACTATCACTACTACTAGTAGTATCAATACTACTACTATTACCACTACAATCAATACTACTACTATTATCAATACTACTACTACTACTACTACTACTGCTATTGCTACTACGACTACTTCTACTGCTACTACTACTACGACTACTACTGCTGCTGCAACTACTACTGCTACTGCTACTACTGCTACTATCACTATTACTATCAATATTAATACTATTACTATTACTGCTACTATCAATACTACTACTATTACTACTACGATCACTACTACTACTATTACTATCACTACTAATATCACTACAACTACTGCTACTACCACCCCTCCTATCAACACTACTACTATCACTACTACTATCAATACTACTACTATTACTATCACTAATACTAATATTAATATCAATACTACTATCAACACTACTAATATTACTATCACTACTACTATCAATACTACTGCTATTACTATCACTACTACTGCTACTACTACTATCACTATTACTATCAATATTAATACTATTACTGCTACTATCACTACTACTACTACTATTACTATCACTACTAATATCACTACTACTGCTACTACCACCCCTCCTATCAATACTACTACTATCACTACTACTATCAATACTACTACTATTACTATCACTAATACTAATATTAATATCAATACTACTGCTATTACTATCACTACTACTGCTGCTACTGCTGCTGCTGCTACTGCTACTACTACTACTATCACTACTGCTACCACTACTACTGCTACTACTACTAATACTACTACTGCTACTACTACTACTACTACTACTACTACTACTACTACTACTACTACTACTACTACTACAACCACTACTACTACTACTACTACTACCACTACTGCTACTACTACCGCTACTGCTACCGCTACTACTACTACTGCTACTACTACTACTACTACACATCCGGTGAGTGTATTGGTGTGTTCATCCGGTGAGTGTATTGGTGTGTTCATCCGGTGAGTGTATTGGTGTGTTCATCAGGTGAGTGTATTGGTGTGTTCATCAGGTGAGTGTATTGGTGTACTTTTATGTTGGAGTTTTTCCACTCGAAATCCTTCAAGAGAACGTATAACATGTAAGTTAATTGGCAACATCTTCCTCTGAACGACCTTTCCGGGCTTGCGGATCACTCCTGCGTTCGCTGTGTATTTGGTTCCTTCAGAGGATCGATCGCCCTCCTTGACAACCTACCAACACATCTGATCGCCCTCCTTGACAACCTCACAACGTTTTGAGCCACCAAAAAAGTACCGATTGGATGGCCCCATCTGCAACATTTCAAGCTAGCTGTGGAGTGAGTTTACGTCACGTTCTGACCTCCGGTATGTGAGCTTGAACAGGATTCTATTTCACCACCGGTAATATGACTACAATCTGTAACCTAAGGATGGAATTCAATACGACCAGCAGAGAGTTGAATCCCGAACTTGCGTTTATTATTGAAGGAATAAACACGTCTACACAGAACAGAAATATGATTGGATGACAATTGTAAACGTAAAGCATACTTCATATAGACAGTGGCACAGGGATGCAATAGTTGGAGGATAGGTCAAATGAATTACAGAACTGTATTTAGTAATAGTTGGAGGATATTTTGCAATATGGACAGTGTGACTGGATATGAGAATAGAAAACAGACTGCTCAGAACTATAATGTAGCATTATTCAGTAAACATTATAACATTAATACATTGGAGTATAATCAGATATGTGAACAATAACATCCAATTTGAAAATGTACTTTTGAGGACCTTATGGATTTGATTTCACCAAAAAACATTTCTTCAAGAATTCCCTGGAAATAGGACACACATACAGCCGTCAGTCACATACAGCCGTCAGTCACATACAGCCGTCAGTCACACACAGCAGCCGTCAGTCACATACAGCCGTCAGTCACATACAGCCGTCAGTCACACACAGCAGCCGTCAGTCACATACAGCAGCCGTCAGTCACACACAGCAGCCGTCAGTCACATACAGCCGTCAGTCACACACAGCCGTCAGTCACACACAGCAGCCGTCAGTCACACACAGCAGCCGTCAGTCACATACAGCCGTCAGTCACACACAGCAGCCGTCAGTCACACACAGCCGTCAGTCACACACAGCCGTCAGTCACACACACACAGATGCACAAACTATCTCTCTCACCACTACACCTCTATATTAATATGGTCCTTCACCACTATACAAAGATAGAAACATTGTCAGGCAAAGAATCAAAAAGCAACAGTCATAATTACCAGAGAACATCATTGAAGAAAAAGGTAAACATACACATTCACTAAGATGAAAAATAAATATATAATTAAAAAAATGTATATAACATTTATATTAAATGCCAATGTTAACTGTCGATTGTCTGATAAAAAGAAGTTGGTGAAAGGGTGGGCACTGTGGGAGGGGAAGGCTTCTGGTTGGTTGCTACTGGAGAGGGTTGCTATGGTGACCAGCCATGCTGAGCTGTGATTGGTTGACAGTCATTGAGCATGCTCAGATTAGTCCTTGCCGGCATCGATCTTCTCTTGTCGTCGTCTCATAATCTCTTGGAGCTCTGAATTCCCATTGTTCTTCTGGAAATAGATTTTCAGGGTTGAGTTTTTTTTACATTTTTATATCTAAACATCTAAAGGCTCTAAACGTGTGGCATGTTAACCTGTTGGACAACTGTTTCAGTCTTAACAACATCAGATTACAACTGTTTCAGTCTTAACAGCATCAGATTAACAACATCAGATTACAACTGTTTCAGTCTTAACAACATCAGATTACAACTGTTTCAGTCTTAACAACATCAGATTACAACTGTTTCAGTCTTAACAACATCAGATTACAACTGTTTCAGTCTTAACAACATCAGATTACAACTGTTTCAGTCTTAACAACATCAGATTACAACTGTTTCAGTCTTAACAACATCAGATTACAACTGTTTCAGTCTTAACAACATCAGATTACAACTGTTTCAGTCTTAACAACATCAGATTACAACTGTTTCAGTCTTAACAACATCAGATTACAACTGTTTCAGTCTTAACAACATCAGATTACAACTGTTTCAGTCTTAACAACATCAGATTACAACTGTTTCAGTCTTAACAACATCAGATTACAACTGTTTCAGTCTTAACAACATCAGATTACAACTGTTTCAGTCTTAACCACATCAGATTACAACTGTTTCAGTCTTAACCACATCAGATTACAACTGTTTCAGTCTTAACCACATCAGATTACAACTGTTTCAGTCTTAACAACATCAGATTACAACTGTTTCAGTCTTAACAACATCAGATTACAACTGTTTCAGTCTTAACAACATCAGATTACAACTGTTTCAGTCTTAACAACATCAGATTACAACTGTTTCAGTCTTAACAACATCAGATTACAACTGTTTCAGTCTTAACCACATCAGATTACAACTGTTTCAGTTTTAACAACATCAGATTACAACTGTTTCAGTCTTAACAACATCAGATTACAACTGTTTCAGTCTTAACAACATCGGATTACAACTGTTTCAGTCTTAACAACATCAGATTACAACTGTTTCAGTCTTAACAACATCGGATTACAACTGTTTCAGTCTTAACAACATCAGATTACAACTGTTTCAGTCTTAACAACATCAGATTACAACTGTTTCAGTCTTAACAACATCGGATTACAACTGTTTCAGTCTTAACAACATCGGATTACAACTGTTTCAGTCTTAACAACATCGGATTACAACTGTTTCAGTCTTAACAACATCAGATTACAACTGTTTCAGTCTTAACAACATCAGATTACAACTGTTTCAGTCTTAACAACATCAGATTACAACTGTTTCAGTCTTAACAACATCAGATTACAACTGTTTCAGTCTTAACAACATCAGATTACATGTAATAAAGGTAATTATCTTAAAATACTTGAATAATGTGCCTGTGCATGTGTGTTCGTGCGTGTGTGTGTGTGTGTGTGTGTGTGTGTGTGTGTGTGTGTGTGTGTGTGTGTGTGTGTGTGTGTGTGTGTGTGTGTGTGTGTGTGTGTGTGTGTGTGTGTGTGTGTGTGTTCGTGTGTGTATGTGTGTGTGTGTGTGTGTACAGTGGTTCATGTGTCAGTATGTGTGCATGTGATACAGACCTCGAGCTGGGCTTTCTGCACGGTGGTCTGGCTGTACACCCTGGCTCCCTCGTCTCCACACACTGCCTTCAGTTCCTCCTTGTTCAGAGAGAAGAGCTGAGCGCCCGTCAGGTTCCCCAGGCACTCCACCGTCCTGTAGGGAACAGAGACTACATTACCCACAATGCTCTATACCCAGGCAATCCATCATGCTTCAGGGAACAGAGACTACATTGCCCATAATGATCTATACCCAGGCACTCCATCATGCTTCAGGGAACAGAGACTACATTGCCCATAATGCTCTATACCCAGGCACTCCACCGTCCTGTAGGGAACAGAGACTACATTGCCCATAATGATCTATACCCAGGCACTCCATCATGCTTCAGGGAACAGAGACTACATTGCCCATAATGATCTATACCCAGGCACTCCATCATGCTTCAGGGAACAGAGACTACATTGCCCATAATGCTCTATACCCAGGCACTCCACCGTCCTGTAGGGAACAGAGACTACATTGCCCATAATGATCTATACCCAGGCACTCCATCATGCTTCAGGGAACAGAGACTACATTGCCCATAATGATCTATACCCAGGCACTCCATCATGCTTCAGGGAACAGAGACTGCATTATCCATCAGACCTGGGCAGGAAATAGTTGTATTTTATAGTTTATTTTAAAATACCAACTTTTGAAATACTCTAGGTAGTTTAATGAAGAGTTAGAAATGTAGCGTTTTCAAAGGCAATTATTTTATGTGATATTCAAATACAGGTCTCAGAAAAATGAATACTATTTTAATGTATTTGAATATATGCAAGTTATTTGAAAACAAAACAAAAATTGTATTTGATGGCTGCCCAAAATGTAATGAAGAACCAAAGACGACAACAAGTAGTGTGTGTGAAATGAAACATATGAGGGACATGGAATCATCAAGATAACCCACTCTTCCAGCCCCAAAATGACACATATTTTCATAATGAGTGAGACATAACGTACCATCTGACAGCCAGTTATTATACTGTATTGTCTTTGTGATCATTACAATAGCAACAATAGTGTTGCATAAGATTTTGGAAATTGCTTTATAATAAGTGAGTTATTACATAAATGGAATAAGGAACAGTCACTATTCCTCTTGTCAATAGTTACAAATACTCTCAGCTCTTTGTTATATGATTAAAATGCAATTACTCAATAATTATGTAACAACATACTAATAAAATGCTGCTCCTGAAGTAATTACAGTTTAACTACAGAGGCACAAGAACAGTGAGGGCTGTCCTTGGCTGGAAAATGGCTTTCTGGTTTTCTGTGACTAGGTGCTGACCTAACATAATAGTTTGTTGTGCTTTCGCCGTAAAGCCTATTTGAAATCGGACACTGTGGCTGGATTTACAAGAAGTTTATATTTAAAATGGTGTAAAATACTTGTATGATTGAGGAATTTTAATTATAGGATTTCTGTTGTTTTGAATTTGTATCCCTGCAATTTCACTGGCTGTTGTCAAGGTAGCATCGCACATATCCCAGAGAAGTTAAAAAGGCTTTCTGGACCGTATTTTGAAATTCTTTCCATTTTTTTTGTCAATTACACATACTTTTGTCATATTTTATTGTCATAGTTATTATTTTTTTACTTGTCCATAAAGCATATGTTTTGTCCATTTGCAATATGATTTACTAGGAAGTCAAAAGTCGAAGTCAAAAGTCAGTGAACCATTGCCAAATGCAGTAAGAAATGTCCAAATGCAATATGAAAGTATTAAAAGTGCCAAATCAGGATGTTAAGACCATTTGCCATGTACGATCACAGGAAGTCGGTTTCCAAACCCAAAAGTCAGTGAACCATGTCCAAATGGCATTTATACTGCCCAAATGATATTTAGCACTTTGTTACATGAATCAACATAGATGGTCTATTTGTCATGTATGATGAGGGAGAAGTGGGACTCTTTTTTGAAAAAGGTCCAAAATGACAAGGGGTGCCCCCTATTGGATGGGCACGGGTGGGGGGTACTCCCTACCCAACCGTAGACCCCTTGCTCCCCCTAAAGGCATAAAAAAAAACATTTTAAAATGTTCAATGAACCTAGTCTTGCGACTCTGGGACTTTTCTAAATGTTGTCATTTTCCTAATGGTCAAAATGAATTGAAGTTATTGCAAATGTACAAGGCTGTTTCTCGGTCTGAGAATCTTCTAGAGCTACATAACTCACCGTGCACTATCGACTTGAGCTCTATAACATGTTTCTATAAAGCTTCAAAGGTCTGACGGTTCTTTGATAGTTCAAACAAAGGTAACTATTGCAGACTCTGTGTGTCTCTAAGTCCCACACTGTGTCACTCCATCCTTGCTGTGTGTGCGTGTGTGTGTTAGTTTTTCTTGGAAATCTGATGGGAGAAATGACTGATTTACAGCTCATGTGTCACGCCCTGATCTTAGTTATCTTAGTTTTCTTTATTATTTTGTTTAGGTCAGGGTGTGACGAGGGTTGTATGTGTGTTTTTTCCCTGTCTAGGGTTTATTGTATATCTATGGGGTTTTGATATGTCTAGGCAAATGTAGGTCTATGGTGGCCTGAATTGGTTCCCAATCAGAGACAGCTGTTTATCGTTGTCTCTGATTGGGGATCCCATTTTGGTTGCCATTTTCCATGTTGGTTTTGTGGGTTATTGTCTATGTATAGTTGCCTGTGTCAGCACTAGTGTTTAAATCTTCACTGTCATTTTGTTAGTTTTTCCTCGTTACAATGAACGTGACAATAACCCACCAAACAAGGACCAAGCAGCGTGAAAGGGAGGAACGGCGACGATATAAGGGTACACGGAAGCCCGAGAGGCAGCCACAAGATATTTTTGGGCGGGGGCACACGAGGAGATTGGCTGAGTCAGGTATGAGACCTGAGCCAACTCCTCCTCATGCTTACCGTGGGGAGCGTGTCACTTTTTAAATTAATTTAACCTTTATTTAACCAGGAAGGGCTCATTGAGACTAAAATCTCTTTTTCAATAGCACCCTGGCTAAGATAGGCAGCACCAAGTCATTACAAAAAAATACAGACAGACAACATGAAAAACTACAAGTAATCTAGTAAAAACCATTGAATTCACAAGAGTATAAAACAGCAAATTAAAAACATTGACAGGTCTGGGAATCAGCCTCAAAATCCTTCATCAGTGATTTAAAAACACCAATCGGGACAAATTCTTCCAGTTTAAAAGTATTTTGTAAGGTGTTCCAAGACAATGGCGCAGAGTCCATAAAAGCCCTTTTACCAGATTCAGTTTGGACATTTGGAACAGTTACCAGGATAAAGTCCAGCGAACGAAGAGAGTACCACATTTCTGAACAATAAAAATGCCCAAATAAAAAGGTAGTAAACCCAAAATGGTTTTGTAAATAAAAGTATACCAGTGACTGAGCCTACGAGTGACTAGAGAAGGCCAGCCAACACTGTTATACAAAGTGCAGTGGTGGGTAAGGGTTTTGCAGTTTAGAATAAATCTCACAGTGCCATGGTAAAGAGTGACAATTGATCTCAAACACTGAGCGGAAGCATTCATATATAAAATACCCCCACAGTCTAGTAAAGGCATACATGTAGCTGATACTAGCCTCCTTTTGGCTTCAAAATAAACAGACCTTATTCCTAAAATAAGATCCCAATTTCAGCTTCACGTTCTTTGTAAGTTGTTGAATATGCAAATGAAAAGAGAGGCCGTCATCAATTAAAATTCCAAGATATTTATATGAGGTTACAACCTCAATCTCCTTGCCCTGACAGGTAGTAATTGGTGAAAGGTTCAGAGGTCTATTTCTTGCATTAGAAAACACCATTAGTTTAGTCAGTATTGAGGATAAGTTTCAATTGACACAAGGCATGTTGAACAGTATAAAAAGCAGTTTGCAAGTTCTGGAAAGCTTTTGTAAGAGACGAGGCACAACAGTAAATAACAGTATCATCAGCATAAAAATGAAGTTGTGCATTTTGGACATTTTTGTCTAAATCATTTATATAAATAGTGACTAAGAGAGGACCAAGTACAGAGCCCTGGGGCACACCATTCAAGACAGACAATTTAACAGACATAAGCCCATCAAATTAAGTGCACTGAGTTCTATCAGACAGATAGTTAGCAAACCATGCAACTGCATGCTCTGAAAGACCTACACTCAACAATCTCTGCCTTAGTATAGCATGATCAACTGTATAAAACGCCTTAGAGAGATCAATAAAAAGTGAGACACAGTGCTGTTTTTTGTCAATGGCTTCAGTGATATCATTTAAAACCTTCATGGCTGCTGTAATTGTGTTATGCTTCTTCCTGAAGCCCGATTGGTACATTGATAAAATAGAGTTAGTAAATAAAAACTATTTTAGTGTTCACTTACAAGGGTTTCAAGTATTTTTCACCAGGGATGACAGCTTTGAGATTGGCCTATAATTATTTAAAAGAGTTGGATCTCCCCCTTTTAAAAGTGGTAGGACAAATGCTGATTTCCAGATCTTTGGAATGTCATTACATTCCAGGGTTAGATTGAACAGAGATGTAAGTGGTTCAGCTATGAAATCAGCTGCCAGATTTAAAAAGCAAGGATCCAAAAGATCAGGACCTGCAGGCTTTCTGGTCTGAGAATTTCAGGACTTTATGTACCACCTGCACTGAGAATGGAAAAAAGCTAAAAGTTTCACCGATTCATCCACACAGGGTTGTACAGAGACAGAGGACACTGAATCAGACAGCCTACCAGATGATTCAAAGTGCTCATTGAAACAATTCAGCATTTTAGTTTGGTCATATATAGCAACAGAGTCCTTCAAAACACATGACGATAATTCATTAACATTACTGTTACCAGACATAGACTTAATAGCCTTCCAAAACTTTCTAGGGTCATTCAGGTTATCAGTGGTAACAGACATAAAATATTCAGACTTGGCCTTCCTGAGAAGAAAAGAACACTTGTTTCTTAGCTGCCTAAAAATAAACCAATCAGCATCAGAACATGATTTCCTTGCTTTAGCCCAGGCTAGATTACGGTTGTGAATAATACAAGACAGCTCAGAAGAAAACCATGGATTATCCCGCCCTTTAACCCTGAATGTTTGTTTACTATTTGGAAAAAAACATAATGGAAGAATTTCCAGGCAGTTTCCACATCAGGGATAAGCTCAATCTTGCTCCAGTCAAAATAAAACAAATCGTGAAAGAACGCCTGCTCATTAAAACACTTCAAATTTCTCTTACGAATAAAACGTGGGTTTGTTTTAGGAACCTTAGTATTTCCAACAGCAACAACAGCACAATGGTCACTTAAATCATTACCAAAAACACCAACCACAGGATATTTATGTGGACATTTGTCAATATCAAATCAATCAGGGTAGTTTTATCTGGGTATTTAAGATTTGGGCGAGTGGGTGAGTTAATCAACTGGGTAAGATTCATAGAATGTAGGTCTATGGTGGCCTCAATTGGTTTCCAATCAGAGACGGCTGTTTATCGTTGTCTCTGATTGGGGATCCTATTTACGTTGCTATTTTCCATGTTGGTTTTGTGGCTTATTGTCTATGTATAATTGCCTGTGTCAGCACTAGTGTTTATAGCTTCAAGTTCGTTTTGTTGTTTTGTTAGTTTGTTTTAGTGTTCTCATCACGCTGCGCCTTGGTCTCCTCGTTACAACGAACATGACATCATGAGGGTTGCCTAATCACACATTTGAAGTTTTGGAAAGATGTTACTTTTTTAACCCTTTGAAACAGCCAATGTGACCCCAATTTAAGTCACTTCCGGTTGGCACAGGAAGCTAAAAGTAAACACATATCCTCATTGGCATAGGCTTTCACGGAATCCTGAGTTTTAAGTCTTTACGTTAAGAACTGACTGATTTACACAGGGTTGAATGCACTATTTCTCACAAACTGCAGGTTGGATGTATCAAAACACCTTTAGGGTGAACCACTTCCGGTTGCTCCAGGAAGCTTAGAATCAACACAGGTAGACCTCATAGTGGCCTGATGGATTGTCATCGAAGACAGGTTCATAAGACATTCATAACCCACATAGGCTTCAGGTTGAATTTAGGGGCGCAGGCAATGTATTCCTTTGATGTAAATGTAAATGTGGGAGAGAAGTCATTGCAAACTGATGTAAAAACCTTCTTTTCACTGTTAAGGGTTAAGCCACACGGTCAAGGTTAGGCTTGAACAGATCGGGAGGACCTCAAGAATGTTCCTGAGATCGAATTGTGCCTCTAACCCTAACTGTTCTCCTGCTGTCACCCAAAAGCACCTCAAATTTAGGGCCAGGCTTCATTATGGGCCTACTTTCTTTCACGTTCGCTGCGCTCAGACCGAGCAAGCTACGGTCAAGCAGGGCATCTCGTTGAACTCGGCACTGCCTAGAGATTATGGTAATGCCATTGCAGGCTCTGAGTGTCTTTAAGCCCCACACTGTGTCACTCCATCCTTGATGTGCATGTGAGAGAGTTTTTTCTTTGAAATCTGTTGGGAGACATGACTGATTTACAGTTCATGAGGGTTGCCTAATCACACATATGAAGTTTTGAAAAGATCTGACCTCTTTAACCCTTCGAAACAGCCCCTATGATACCATTTTAAGGCTTATAGAATATTGATTTTTAAGTCTTTACATTAAGAACTGATTTATTTACAGAGGGTTGAATGAGTGTTATTTGAGAAAATCACAGAAATCAAGCAGAGCTACGAAACCTTAACGCTGCAACTGTAACTTTTTTGGGGAGAAAAAAAAATCTATTTTTTTTTAACATCAATTTACATTGTACGATTTCTCTTAAATTACGATAGATAAATGTCTGGTTCTTTTTTTCCTGACACCGTAGGTTCATGTACTTTGATGTGAGCTGGTCAAATTAGCGCACTATTTTCGCTTTTGACCTTTAATCCCAAAATGGCCTTCACTCAAAAAGTGTTGAGGCCTCGACGCCATCCTGTTTGGGGCTAACTGCCCATTATGCCAAACCTAAGCTCACCAAGTTTCGTCTTCGAAGTCTTTTCCATTTAGGAGAAAAAGCCACGTCGGGTTGGTGATGATTTGTACATTTGCAATAAAATTCCATTCGCCATCTGCTGGAATTTACCGGGACAGGAAAAATGACCAAAATTAGAAAATGTTATAGAACGGAAACCGAATGTCCGGGAGACTTCGTTTGATGTCTTCCCGGAAGATCTGGCCCCTGTGCACGGCCTGCCGCCGTCCGCAAATTTGACAAACATTTGCAATATGGAGTTTCTCATCAACCATACAGCAAATGCCAAATTGTTCCCTTCAGGTATGAAATGGACATCGTGGGGCAATGGACATTCAGAAGAATGGAAATTTGCATAATGTTCAGATAGAAATGTTTGACCTACTGTCAGATAGATGGGAATAGTGTAGGGGAATGTGTGCTATACCCATTCTGTTTCTATCTTCAACATACAGTTCTAGCCAATCCATGTAGACAGCCCTGTCATTAGTAGTAGACAGCCAATCCATGTAGATACAGCCCTGTCATTAGTAGTAGACAGCCAATCCAACATGTAGATACAGCCCTGTCATTAGTAGTCCACAGTAGACAGCCAATCCATGTAGATACAGCCCTGTCATTAGTAGTAGACAGCCAATCCAACATGTAGATACAGCCCTGTCATTAGTAGTAGACAGCCAATCCAACATGTAGATACAGCCCTGTCATTAGTAGTAGACAGCCAATCCATGTAGATACAGCCCTGTCATTAGTAGTAGACAGCCAATCCAACATGTAGATACAGCCCTGTCATTAGTAGTAGACAGCCAATCCATGTAGATACAGCCCTGTCATTAGTAGTGGACAGCCAATCCATGTAGATACAGCCCTGTCATTAGTAGTAGACAGCCAATCCAACATGTAGATACAGCCCTGTCATTAGTAGTAGACAGCCAATCCATGTAGATACAGCCCTGTCATTAGTAGTAGACAGCCAATCCATGTAGATACAGCCCTGTCATTAGTAGTAGACAGCCAATCCATGTAGATACAGCCCTGTCATTAGTAGTAGACAGCCAATACATGTAGATACAGCCCTGTCATTAGTAGTAGACAGCCAATCCATGTAGATACAGCCCTGTCATTAGTAGAAGACAGCCAATCCAACATGTAGATACAGCCCTGTCATTAGTAGTAGACAGCCAATCCAACATGTAGATACAGCCCTGTCATTAGTAGTAGACAGCCAATCCGTGTAGATACAGCCCTGTCATTAGTAGTAGACAGCCAATCCATGTAGATACAGCCCTGTCATTAGTAGTAGACAGCCAGTCCATGTAGATACAGCCCTGTCATTAGTAGTAGACAGCCAGTCCATGTAGATACAGCCCTGTCATTAGTAGTAGACAGCCAATCCATGTAGATACAGCCCTGTCATTAGTAGTAGACAGCCAATCCATGTAGATACAGCCCTGTCATTAGTAGTAGACAGCCAATCCATGTAGATACAGCCCTGTCATTAGTAGTAGACAGCCAATCCATGTAGATACAGCCCTGTCATTAGTAGTAGACAGCCAATCCAACATGTAGATACAGCCCTGTCATTAGTAGTAGACAGTCAATCCATGTAGATACAGCCCTGTCATTAGTAGTGGACAGCCAATCCATGTAGATACAGCCCTGTCATTAGTAGTAGACAGCCAGTCCATGTAGATACAGCCCTGTCATTAGTAGTGGACAGCCAATCCATGTAGATACAGCCCTGTCATTAGTAGTAGACAGCCAATCCATGTAGATACAGCCCTGTCATTAGTAGTAGACAGCCAATCCAACATGTAGATACAGCCCTGTCATTAGTAGTAGACAGCCAATCCATGTAGATACAGCCCTGTCATTAGTAGTGGACAGCCAATCCATGTAGATACAGCCCTGTCATTAGTAGTAGACAGCCAATCCAACATGTAGATACAGCCCTGTCATTAGTAGTAGACAGCCAATCCGTGTAGATACAGCCCTGTCATTAGTAGAAGACAGCCAATCCAACATGTAGATACAGCCCTGTCATTAGTAGTAGACAGCCAATCCAACATGTAGATACAGCCCTGTCATTAGTAGTAGACAGCCAATCCGTGTAGATACAGCCCTGTCATTAGTAGTAGACAGCCAATCCATGTAGATACAGCCCTGTCATTAGTAGTAGACAGCCAGTCCATGTAGATACAGCCCTGTCATTAGTAGTAGACAGCCAGTCCATGTAGATACAGCCCTGTCATTAGTAGTAGACAGCCAATCCATGTAGATACAGCCCTGTCATTAGTAGTAGACAGCCAATCCATGTAGATACAGCCCTGTCATTAGTAGTAGACAGCCAATCCATGTAGATACAGCCCTGTCATTAGTAGTAGACAGCCAATCCATGTAGATACAGCCCTGTCATTAGTAGTAGACAGCCAATCCAACATGTAGATACAGCCCTGTCATTAGTAGTAGACAGTCAATCCATGTAGATACAGCCCTGTCATTAGTAGTGGACAGCCAATCCATGTAGATACAGCCCTGTCATTAGTAGTAGACAGCCAATCCATGTAGATACAGCCCTGTCATTAGTAGTGGACAGCCAATCCATGTAGATACAGCCCTGTCATTAGTAGTAGACAGCCAATCCATGTAGATACAGCCCTGTCATTAGTAGTAGACAGCCAATCCATGTAGATACAGCCCTGTCATTAGTAGTAGACAGCCAATCCATGTAGATACAGCCCTGTCATTAGTAGTAGACAGCCAATCCAACATGTAGATACAGCCCTGTCATTAGTAGTAGACAGTCAATCCATGTAGATACAGCCCTGTCATTAGTAGTGGACAGCCAATCCATGTAGATACAGCCCTGTCATTAGTAGTAGACAGCCAATCCATGTAGATACAGCCCTGTCATTAGTAGTAGACAGCCAATCCATGTAGATACAGCCCTGTCATTAGTAGTGGACAGCCAATCCATGTAGATACAGCCCTGTCATTAGTAGTAGACAGCCAATCCATGTAGATACAGCCCTGTCATTAGTAGTAGACAGCCAATCCAACATGTAGATACAGCCCTGTCATTAGTAGTAGACAGCCAATCCATGTAGATACAGCCCTGTCATTAGTAGTAGACAGCCAATCCAACATGTAGATACAGCCCTGTCATTAGTAGTAGACAGCCAATCCATGTAGATACAGCCCTGTCATTAGTAGTAGACAGCCAATCCATGTAGATACAGCCCTGTCATTAGTAGTAGACAGCCAATCCAACATGTAGATACAGCCCTGTCATTAGTAGTAGACAGCCAATCCATGTAGATACAGCCCTGTCATTAGTAGCAGACAGCCAATCCAACATGTAGATACAGCCCTGTCATTAGTAGTAGACAGCCAATCCAACATGTAGATACAGCCCTGTCATTAGTAGTAGACAGCCAATCCAACATGTAGATACAGCCCTGTCATTAGTAGTAGACAGCCAATCCATGTAGATACAGCCCTGTCATTAGTAGTAGACAGCCAATCCATGTAGATACAGCCCTGTCATTAGTAGTAGACAGCCAGTCCATGTAGATACAGCCCTGTCATTAGTAGTAGACAGCCAATCCAACATGTAGATACAGCCCTGTCATTAGTAGTAGACAGCCAATCCAACATGTAGATACAGCCCTGTCATTAGTAGAAGACAGCCAATCCATGTAGATACAGCCCTGTCATTAGTAGTAGACAGCCAATCCATGTAGATACAGCCCTGTCATTAGTAGTGGACAGCCAATCCAACATGTAGATACAGCCCTGTCATTAGTAGTAGACAGCCAATCCAACATGTAGATACAGCCCTGTCATTAGTAGTAGACAGCCAATCCATGTAGATACAGCCCTGTCATTAGTAGAAGACAGCCAATCCAACATGCAGTTCCAGAAAAATAGTAACTTCCTGAGATCTGTATTCAAATATATTTTGCTTTATCAGATCTGTAATCAAATTGTTTAAAAAAGTTATTTTGTGGGTATCTGTATTGAAATAGTCACCTCCAAAGTTACGGCTTGTTCCTTCCCCAAAATAGATATTTCCACCAACCATAGTTAAATGTATAGTTATCCGAAGTCTGTTACCCATAATTCCTTGTGTAACATATTAAACACTAGAGAAGAGCTGAGCTCTAGTCAGGTTACCCAGACACTCCACCTTCCTTTCTAAACAAAATACCAACATACTAAATATTTGCAATATAAATTCACAAAATGTCAAATGTTCTAACTAAATGTTTTATCTAGTGTGATGTTTGCAAGGCTAGTATACTGATTTGGATAAGATTACCCACAAGAAAAAGAGCAATGTTGAGTTTGCATTTGGAGCATTTTTTCTCTGTAAACTTGCACTGGCTAGGTGACCTTTCCTGGTTCAAATAGTACAGGTAGCTAGCGGAAGACCATAGAGCATGATAATACCATGAGATAACTGAAGACTATAGAGCATGATAATACCATGAGATAACTGAAGACTATAGAGCATGATAATACCATGAGATAACTGAAGACTATAGAGCATGATAATACCATGAGATAACTGAAGACTATAGAGCATGATAATACCATGAGATAACTGAAGACTATAGAGCATGATAATACCATGAGATAACTGAAGACTATAGAGCATGATAATACCATGAGATAACTGAAGACTATAGAGCATGATAATACCATGAGATAACTGAAGACTATAGAGCATGATAATACCATGAGATAACTGAAGACTATAGAGCATGATAATACCATGAGATAACTGAAGACTATAGAGCATGATAATACCATGAGATAACTGAAGACTATAGAGCATGATAATACCATGAGATAACTGAAGACTATAGAGCATGATAATACCATGAGATAACTGAAGACTATAGAGCATGATAATACCATGAGATAACTGAAGACTATAGAGCATGATAATACCATGAGATAACTGAAGACTATAGAGCATGATAATACCATGAGATAACTGAAGACTATAGAGCATGATAATACCATGAGATAACTGAAGACTATAGAGCATGATAATACCATGAGATAACTGAAGACTATAGAGCATGATAATACCATGAGATAACTGAAGACTATAGAGCATGATAATACCATGAGATAACTGAAGACTATAGAGCATGATAATACCATGAGATAACTGAAGACTATAGAGCATGATAATACCATGAGATAACTGAAGACTATAGAGCATGATAATACCATGAGATAACTGAAGACTATAGAGCATGATAATACCATGAGATAACTGAAGACTATAGAGCATGATAATACCATGAGATAACTGAAGACTATAGAGCATGATAATACCATGAGATAACTGAAGACTATAGAGCATGATAATACCATGAGATAACTGAAGACTATAGAGCATGATAATACCATGAGATAACTGAAGACTATAGAGCATGATAATACCATGAGATAACTGAAGACTATAGAGCATGATAATACCATGAGATAACTGAAGACTATAGAGCATGATAATACCATGAGATAACTGAAGACCATAGAGCATGATAATACCATGAGATAACTGAAGACTATAGAGCATGATAATACCATGAGATAACTGAAGACTATAGAGCATGATAATACCATGAGATAACTGAAGACTATAGAGCATGATAATACCATGAGATAACTGAAGACTATAGAGCATGATAATACCATGAGATAACTGAAGACCATAGAGCATGATAATACCATGAGATAACTGAAGACTATAGAGCATGATAATACCATGAGATAACTGAAGACTATAGATAACTGAAGACCATAGAGCATGATAATACCATGAGATAACTGAAGACTATATAGCATGATTAAACCATGAGCTAACTGAAGACTATATAGCATGATTAAACCATGAGCTAACTGAAGACTATATAGCATGATTAAACCATGAGCTAACTGAAGCCAGCACTTTGTCACTTTTCTCTCTTCCTCACGATTGTAAGTACATAAACTTTAACTGATATCTGCCTGCCTGTGTGTTTATTTATGTTTTTGTGTGTGCGTGCGTGCGTTTGTGTGTGCGCACGTGCGTATATCATGGCTTCTTAACACACAGCCAAGTATGGTGACTCACGGTTTAGAGAATCCCTTGGCATTGAGCCAGGCGGTGACCTGCGGTGGGCTGGAGTCTAAGGTGAGAGGAGGAGAGGAGCTGCTGTCTGAGGGGCGCTCTACCCTGAAGTTACGGCCCGGAGGATTGGACTTATTAGTAGTGATCCTCTTCAACAACTCATCATTCACCTCATCCATCTGGTGTGTCCGAGCTGGGGGAAGGGAGGGAGAGAGGGAAGGGAGGGAGGGAGAGACAGAGGATCAATGGCAGGGAAGAGAGTGAGAGACCGAGGGAAAAGAGAGAGACAATTAACAGAATGTGGAGAACGGAGAGACAGGGGAAGTAACTGTTTAAGAGGTATTCCTGCTCCTATATAAGTGCTGAGGTCCTCGTAGCTAAGATGAGGAAACTCGTAAAAACCTTGAGCTCAGATAGCTCAGATAAGCAGTTATCTAGATTGTGCAGTAGTAAACGAAAGCTATGAGACTCACATTCTTTGAAGCGGCCCATGTCAAAGCTCTCCCCTCTACCTAGAGAGCTGGAGGGAGAGGTAGGGCTGTAGGGCTGGCCAACCAGAGGTGACACAGACACACACAGAGACAAAAGAAAGACACATGAAAGGACGTTAATAATTCATGAATAGATTGGATTTATATAGTGCTTATCCAGATGCTCGTACATAATGTCAAATGCTGTCAGGGAAAACAGGTTAATTTTTCCAAAAATGTTTGATAATGTTTCAAAATGTGTTCAACTGGTTTCCAGGATGCATTGGTAGGTGGGTACAGGGCTTGTAAAGTACGGAGAAGGGGTGGTATCATGAAGATGTGTGTGTGTGTGGTGTGTTTTAGAAGTATAGAGGGAGTGTGCATAACTGAAGGTTATACATTATGTGTGAACAGTAGCTGTGTGTGTGTGATAATATGTGTGCATATGATATTGAGTGTGTGCATGTCTGTGATAATGTGTCTGTATATCATATTGTGCATGATAGTGTGTCTGTGTGTGTGCTTTCTAATGTGTGCGTTTATGATAATGTGTGTGTGTGTGCGTTCTAATGTGTGCGTTTATGATAATGTTTGTGTGTGTGCGTTTATGATAATGTGTGTGTGTGTGCGTTTATGATAATGTGTGTGTGTGTAATGTTACCTGGCTATAGAGAGGTTCAGCCATGCCGTGTGGTTCCTCTAGTTTGACCACATCCAGGATGTTGTAGGGGACGTATCCTGATTGGCCACTCCTGTTCCTCAGTTTCCACCACTGTTTATCGTCCTCTATCACCTGCAGGGCCACATTAAAAAAATAAAAAATTGTACCTTTATTTAACCAGGCACTGTACTATCAGCACCAGACTATATACTATCAGCACCAGACTATATACTATCAGCACCAGACTATCATACTATCAGCACCAGACTATCATACTATCAGCACCAGACTATATACTATCAGCACCAGACTATATACTATCAGCACCAGACTATATACTATCAGCACCAGACTATATACTATCATACTATCAGCACCAGACTATATACTATCAGCACCAGACTATATACTATCAGCACCAGACTATATACTATCAGCACCAGACTATATACTATCAGCACCAGACTATATACTATCAGCACCAGACTATATACTATCAGCACCAGACTATATACTATCAGCACCAGACTATCATACTATCAGCACCAGACTATATACTATCATACTATCAGCACCAGACTATCATACTATCAGCACCAGACTATATACTATCAGCACCAGACTATATACTATCACCACCAGACTATATACTATCAGCACCAGACTATATACTATCAGCACCAGACTATATACTATCACCACCAGACTATATACTATCAGCACCAGACTATCATACTATCAGCACCAGACTATATACTATCAGCACCAGACTATATACTATCAGCACCAGACTATATACTATCAGCACCAGACTATATACTATCAGCACCAGACTATATACTATCATACTATCAGCACCAGACTATATACTATCAGCACCAGACTATCATACTATCAGCATCAGACTATATACTATCAGCACCAGACTATATACTATCACCACCAGACTATATACTATCAGCACCAGACTATATACTATCAGCACCAGACTATATACTATCAGCACCAGACTATATACTATCAGCACCAGACTATATACTATCATACTATCAGCACCAGACTATCATACTATCAGCACCAGACTATATACTATCAGCACCAGACTATCATACTATCAGCACCAGACTATCATACTATCAGCACCAGACTATATACTATCAGCACCAGACTATATACTATCAGCACCAGACTATATACTATCAGCACCAGACTATATACTATCAGCACCAGACTATATACTATCAGCACCAGACTATCATACTATCAGCACCAGACTATATACTATCATACTATCAGCACCAGACTATATACTATCAGCACCAGACTAAATACTATCATACTATCAGCACCAGACTATATACTATCAGCACCAGACTATATACTATCAGCACCAGACTATCATACTATCAGCACCAGACTATCATACTATCAGCACCAGACTATATACTATCATACTATCAGCACCAGACTATATACTATCAGCACCAGACTATATACTATCAGCACCAGACTATATACTATCAGCACCAGACTATCATACTATCAGCACCAGACTATATACTATCAGCACCAGACTATATACTATCAGCACCAGACTATCATACTATCAGCACCAGACTATATACTATCAGCACCAGACTATATACTATCAGCACCAGACTATATACTATCAGCACCAGACTATATACTATCATACTATCAGCACCAGACTATATACTATCAGCACCAGACTATCATACTATCAGCACCAGACTATCATACTATCAGCACCAGACTATATATATACTATCAGCACCAGACTATCAGTACCAGACTATATACTATCAGCACCAGACTATATACTATCAGCACCAGACTATATACTATCAGCACCAGACTATATACTATCAGCACCAGACTATATACTATCAGCACCAGACTATCATACTATCAGCACCAGACTATATACTATCAGTACCAGACTATATACTATCAGCACCAGACTATATACTATCAGCACCAGACTATATACTATCAGCAACAGACTATATACTATCAGCACCAGACTATATACTATCAGCACCAGACTATCATACTATCAGCACCAGACTATATACTATCATACTATCAGCACCAGACTATATACTATCAGCACCAGACTAAATACTATCATACTATCAGCACCAGACTATATACTATCAGCACCAGACTATATACTATCAGCACCAGACTAGATACTATCAGCACCAGACTATCATACTATCAGCATCAGACTATATACTATCAGCACCAGACTATAAACTATCAGCACCAGACTATATACTATCAGCACCAGACTATCATACTATCAGCACCAGACTATATACTATCAGCACCAGACTATATACTATCACCACCAGACTATATACTATCAGCACCAGACTATATACTATCATACTATCAGCACCAGACTATATACTGTCAGCACCAGACTATATACTATCATACTATCAGCACCAGACTATATACTGTCAGCACCAGACTATATACTATCATACTATCAGCACCAGACTATATACTATCATACTATCAGCATCAGACTATATACTATCAGCACCAGACTATAAACTATCAGCACCAGACTATATACTATCAGCACCAGACTATATACTATCAGCACCAGACTATATACTATCAGCACCAGACTATATACTATCAGCACCAGACTATATACTATCAGCACCAGACTATATACTATCAGCACCAGACTATCATACTATCAGCACCAGACTATATACTATCATACTATCAGCACCAGACTATATACTATCAGCACCAGACTATCATACTATCAGCACCAGACTATATACTATCATACTATCAGCACCAGACTATATACTATCAGCACCAGACTATATACTATCAGCACCAGACTATCATACTATCAGCACCAGACTATATACTATCATACTATCAGCACCAGACTATCATACTATCAGCACCAGACTATAAACTATCAGCACCAGACTATATACTATCAGCACCAGACTATCATACTATCAGCACCAGACTATATACTATCATACTATCAGCACCAGACTATATACTATCAGCACCAGACTATATACTATCAGCACCAGACTATATACTATCAGCACCAGACTATATACTATCAGCACCAGACTATATACTATCAGCACCAGACTATATACTATCAGCATCAGACTATATACTATCATACTATCAGCACCAGACTATATACTATCAGCACCAGACTATATACTATCAGCACCAGACTATATACTATCAGCACCAGACTATATACTATCAGCACCAGACTATATACTATCAGCACCAGACTATATACTATCAGCACCAGACTATATACTATCAGCACCAGACTAGATACTATCAGCACCAGACTATATACTATCAGCACCAGACTATATACTATCATACTATCAGCACCAGACTATATACTATCAGCACCAGACTAGATACTATCAGCACCAGACTATATACTATCAGCACCAGACTATATACTATCATACTATCAGCACCAGACTATATACTATCAGCACCAGACTATATACTATCAGCACCAGACTATATACTATCAGCACCAGATAATATACTATCAGCACCAGACTATATACTATCAGCACCAGACTATCATACTATCAGCACCAGACTATATACTATCAGCACCAGACTATATACTATCAGCACCAGACTATATACTATCAGCACCAGACTATATACTATCATACTATCAGCACCAGACTATATACTATCAGACTATCATACTATCAGCACCAGACTATATACTATCAGCACCAGACTATATACTATCAGCACCAGACTATATACTATCAGCACCAGACTATATACTATCATACATCAGCACCAGACTATATACTATCAGACTAGACTATCATACTATCAGCACCAGACTATCATACTATCATACTATCAGCACCAGACTATATACTATCAGCACCAGACTATATACTATCATACTATCAGCACCAGACTATCATACTATCAGCACCAGACTATATACTATCAGCACCAGACTATATACTATCAGCACCAGACTATATACTATCATACTATCAGCACCAGACTATATACTATCAGCACCAGACTATCATACTATCAGCACCAGACTATATACTATCAGCACCAGACTATATACTATCATACTATCAGCACCAGACTATATACTATCAGCACCAGACTAGATACTATCAGCACCAGACTATATACTATCAGCACCAGACTATATACTATCATACTATCAGCACCAGACTATATACTATCAGCACCAGACTATATACTATCAGCACCAGACTATATACTATCAGCACCAGATAATATACTATCAGCACCAGACTATATACTATCAGCACCAGACTATATACTATCAGCACGAGACTATATACTATCATACTATCAGCACCAGACTATATACTATCAGCACCAGACTATATACTATCAGCACCAGACTATATACTATCAGCACCAGACTATATACTATCAGCACCAGACTATATACTATCAGCACCAGACTATATACTATCAGCACCAGACTAGATACTATCATACTATCAGCACCAGACTATATACTATCAGCACCAGACTAGATACTATCATACTATCAGCACCAGACTATATACTATCAGCACCAGACTATATACTATCAGCACCAGACTATATACTATCAGCACCAGACTATCATACTATCATACTATCAGCACCAGACTATATACTATCAGCACCAGACTATCATACTATCAGCACCAGACTATCATACTATCAGCACCAGACTATATACTATCAGCACCAGACTATATACTATCATACTATCAGCACCAGACTATATACTATCAGCACCAGACAGACTATATACTATCAGCACCAGACTATATACTATCAGCACCAGACTATATACTATCATACTATCAGCACCAGACTATATACTATCAGCACCAGACTATCATACTATCAGCACCAGACTATATACTATCAGCACCAGACTATATACTATCAGCACCAGACTATATACTATCAGCACCAGACTATATACTATCAGCACCAGACTATATACTATCAGCACCAGACTATATACTATCATACTATCAGCACCAGACTATATACTATCAGCACCAGACTATAAACTATCAGCACCAGACTATATACTATCAGCACCAGACTATATACTATCAGCACCAGACTATATACTATCAGCACCAGACTATATACTATCAGCACCAGACTATATACTATCAGCACCAGACTAGATACTATCAGCACCAGACTATATACTATCAGCACCAGACTATATACTATCATACTATCAGCACCAGACTATATACTATCAGCACCAGACTAGATACTATCAGCACCAGACTATATACTATCAGCACCAGACTATATACTATCATACTATCAGCACCAGACTATATACTATCAGCACCAGACTATATACTATCAGCACCAGACTATATACTATCAGCACCAGATAATATACTATCAGCACCAGACTATATACTATCAGCACCAGACTATATACTATCATACTATCAGCACCAGACTATATACTATCAGCACCAGACTATATACTATCAGCACCAGACTATATACTATCAGCACCAGACTATATACTATCAGCACCAGACTATATACTATCAGCACCAGACTATATACTATCAGCACCAGACTATATACTATCAGCACCAGACTATATACTATCATACTATCAGCACCAGACTATATACTATCAGCACCAGACTAGATACTATCATACTATCAGCACCAGACTATATACTATCAGCACCAGACTATATACTATCAGCACCAGACTATATACTATCAGCACCAGACTATATACTATCAGCACCAGACTATCATACTATCATACTATCAGCACCAGACTATATACTATCAGCACCAGACTATCATACTATCAGCACCAGACTATATACTATCATACTATCAGCACCAGACTATATACTATCAGCACCAGACTATATACTATCATACTATCAGCACCAGACTATATACTATCAGCACCAGACTATCATACTATCAGCACCAGACTATATACTATCATACTATCAGCACCAGACTATATACTATCAGCACCAGACTATATACTATCATACTATCAGCACCAGACTATATACTATCAGCACCAGACTATCATACTATCAGCACCAGACTATATACTATCAGCACCAGACTATATACTATCAGCACCAGACTATATACTATCAGCACCAGACTATATACTATCAGCACCAGACTATATACTATCAGCACCAGACTATATACTATCAGCACCAGACTATATACTATCAGCACCAGACTATATACTATCAGCACCAGACTATATACTTACAGCACCAGACTATATACTATCAGCACCAGACTATATACTATCATACTATCAGCACCAGACTAGATACTATCAGCACCAGACTAGATACTATCAGCACCAGACTATATACTATCAGCACCAGACTATATACTATCAGCACCAGACTATATACTATCACCACCAGACTATATACTATCAGCACCAGACTATATACTTACAGCACCAGACTATATACTATCAGCACCAGACTATATACTATCATACTATCAGCACCAGACTAGATACTATCAGCACCAGACTATATACAATCATACTGACAGTATTATAATATAGATGTCGTACCTCTAGCACCTCGTCCTGCAGTACTGACAGTTCGTTGGCATTGCGGGCCACAAAGTGGTAGCGGATCTTGGCATATTTACGGGACGAGGAGGTCAGCCCATTGTTGGACCTGGGACAGGAGACAGATGCATGAGTTATTTGCACAATAAATATTGGCCCAGATTTAGCTACACTTCTGGTACATGGTCTGTATTAACACTACAACAGCGTTTTATAGCAGCTCAAGAAATAATAATTTGAGAAATATTTTTGTTAAGTAATGGTAGTAGCAGCATGTAATGTAGAATCACAGTAGTAGTAATCTGGGAAATATAATCCATTTACCCATTCGATGAGTTTAAAGACTGGGTTCCAAAAATCTGAAAGAGAGAGAAATTTTTATAGGGCGGCGCACAATTTGACCAGCATCGTCCGGATTAGGGGAGATTTTGGCCGAGTTAGGCCGTCATTGTAAATAAGAATTGGTTCTTAATTGACTGTCCTAGTTAAATAAAGGTTCAATAAAAAATACAATACTGGACTAGTATGTTTCTGACTAGTGTAACACACTGAACTAGTAAATAACTCAAAAGTATTTCAAACCTGCATCACTAAAGAAATGTAAACAAACAAATGAAGAACTAACAACGGATGGCTGGGAGAAGTCTGGATGGTTGGGAAAAATCTACTAGAATGACTCAACTGGAGCCTAAAAATGTATCAGTGTAGAACGTGTGTGTGTCTGTGTGTGTGTGTCTGTGTACACACCTCGTCTGACTTGTAGGGGGACAGGAGGTTGGATATGGGGGACCTGGGAGGTTCCCCTGATCCCTCTGTCTCCCACGGGGAGGTCCTGAACAGCTCGGCTGGGGGCTCCCACCCATTCCTGAATTTAGGGAAGTATGTAGGAGCACACTGGTCCCGCGGCCAGTCCGCTCTGCAAGGGGCAGGGGTCGGGGGGAGGTCGTTAATGCCGATACAGAGAGAACAAGTGTATAACAACTTATAAAGTATTAGAACAGCAGGCCGAACAACTTAACAGCAGGCCGAACAGTTTAACAACAGGCCGAACAGTTTAACAGCAGAACAGTTTAACAGCAGGCCGAACAGTTTAACAGCAGGCCGAACAGTTTAACAACAGGCTGAACAGTTTAACAGCAGGCTGAACAGTTTAACAGCAGGCCGAACAGTTTAACAGCAGGCTGAACAGTTTAACAGCTGAACAGTTTAACAGCAGGCTGAACAGTTTAACAACAGGCTGAACAGTTTAACAACAGGCCGAACAGTTTAACAGCAGGCCGAACAGTTTAACAGCAGGCCGAACAGTTTAACAGCAGGCCGAACAGTTTAACAGCAGGCCGAACAGTTTAACAGCAGGCCGAACAGTTTAACAGCAGGCCGAACAGTTTAACAGCAGGCCGAACAGTTTAACAACAGGCTGAACAGTTTAACAGCAGGCCGAACAGTTTAACAGCAGGCTGAACAGTTTAACAACAGGCTGAACAGTTTAACAGCAGGCCGAACAGTTTAACAGCAGGCCGAACAGTTTAACAGCAGGCCGAACAGTTTAACAGCAGGCCGAACAGTTTAACAACAGGCTGAACAGTTTAACAGCAGGCTGAACAGTTTAACAGCAGGCTGAACAGTTTAACAACAGGCTGAACAGTTTAACAACAGGCTGAACAGTTTAACAGCAGGCCGAACAGTTTAACAGCAGAACAGTTTAACAGCTGAACAGTTTAACAGCAGGCCGAACAGTTTAACAGCAGAACAGTTTAACAGCTGAACAGTTTAACAGCAGGCCGAACAGTTTAACAGCAGGCCGAACAGTTTAACAGCAGGCTGAACAGTTTAACAGCAGGCCGAACAGTTTAACAGCAGGCTGAACAGTTTAACAGCAGGCTGAACAGTTTAACAACAGGCTGAACAGTTTAACAACAGGCCGAACAGTTTAACAGCAGGCCGAACAGTTTAACAGCAGGCCGAACAGTTTAACAGCAGGCCGAACAGTTTAACAGCAGGCCGAACAGTTTAACAACAGGCCGAACAGTTTAACAGCAGGCCGAACAGTTTAACAGCAGGCCGAACAGTTTAACAGCAGGCTGAACAGTTTAACAGCAGGCCGAACAGTTTAACAGCAGGCTGAACAGTTTAACAGCAGGCTGAACAGTTTAACAGCAGGCTGAACAGTTTAACAGCAGAACAGTTTAACAGCAGGCCGAACAGTTTAACAGCAGGCGAACAGTTTAACAGCAGGCCGAACAGTTTAACAGCAGGCAGAACAGTTTAACAGCAGGCCGAACAGTTTAACAGCAGGCTGAACAGTTTAACAGCAGGCTGAACAGTTTAACAGCAGAACAGTTTAACAGCAGGCCGAACAGTTTAACAGCAGGCCGAACAGTTTAACAGCAGGCCGAACAGTTTAACAGCAGGCAGAACAGTTTAACAGCAGGCCGAACAGTTTAACAGCAGGCTGAACAGTTTAACAGCAGGCTGAACAGTTTAACAGCAGGCCGAACAGTTTAACAGCAGGCCGAACAGTTTAACAGCAGGCCGAACAGTTTAACAGCAGGCCGAACAGTTTAACAGCAGGCCGAACAGTTTAACAGCAGGCTGAACAGTTTAACAGCAGGCCGAACAGTTTAACAGCAGGCCGAACAGTTTAACAGCAGGCCGAACAGTTTAACAGCAGGCCGAACAGTTTAACAGCAGGCCGAACAGTTTAACAGCAGGCTGAACAGTTTAACAGCAGGCTGAACAGTTTAACAGCAGGCCGAACAGTTTAACAGCAGGCCGAACAGTTTAACAGCAGGCTGAACAGTTTAACAGCAGGCCGAACAGTTTAACAGCAGGCCGAACAGTTTAACAGCAGGCTGAACAGTTTAACAGCAGGCTGAACAGTTTAACAGCAGGCTGAACAGTGTAACAGCAGGCCGAACAGTTTAACAGCTGAACAGTTTAACAACAGGCCGAACAGTTTAACAGCAGGCTGAACAGTTTAACAGCAGGCCGAACAGTTTAACAGCAGGCCGAACAGTTTAACAGCAGGCTGAACAGTTTAACAGCAGGCCGAACAGTTTAACAGCAGGCTGAACAGTTTAACAGCAGGCCGAACAGTTTAACAACATTCTACAACATTCAATGACATTCTGTGCTTCCAACTTTGTGGCAACAGTTTGGGGAAGCCCTTTCATGTTTCAGCATGACAATGCCCCTGTGCACAATTCGAGGTCCATACAAAAATAGTTTATCGAGATCGATGTGGAAGAACTTGACTTTCCTGCACAGAGCCCTGACCTCAACCCCATCAGCACCTTTGGGATGAATTGAAACGCTGACTGCCCAACCTCGCTAATGCTCTTTGTGGCTGAATGGAAGCAAGTCCCCACAACAATGTTCATCTAGTGTTCTTCTAACATCTAGTGGAAAGCCTTCCCAGAAGAGAGGAGGCTGTAGCAGCAAAGGGGGAACCAACTCCATGTTAATGCTCATGATTTTGGAATCAGATGTTCGACGAGCAGGTGTCCACATACTTTTGGTAATTTATTGGGCCGTGGCGGTCACGAAATTTCATCAGACGGTGATTGTCAAGAAAATAACTGTTGGTATCATGGTAATTTACTGTAATTAACATAAACACATTTAGCATCTCCTGTCTTCCACACACAGACTACAAGCCACTGATGCAGACCTTCGGAACATCTACATTTTTAAAAGTTTAATAAATGCATGTAGTATAGCGTCCACCTTCACAATAAATCCCTTATTTATTTTAGACTAAAGCCTCAAGACGCATTATGATATGAAGGAAATGTAGTCTACTTCAGAGGAACTAAATGTTCAGAGTTTTCCCTTGGTTCGGCCCTGATCTGGCTATTCCACATGGCTGTGGGCTACACTAGTTCATTTAGCAGATAACATTTGGTTGGAATTCTGTGGCTTTATTTATATTATTTTATAGTATGAAGAATACAATTGAACTAAGCTGTTTGAATCAGAAAGGATATTTTCCCCAAACGATTTGAGGATCCCAAATGAATACAATCACTAGCATAAATTTTTTTTTTACTCAATGAGGCTGATGCAACAGTTCAGAACATGTTGATAAACTATGAGGCTATTTCTTCACGTTATAAGTGTACCAATGCGAACACGGCAAAGCTATAAGCGAGAATGTTCCATCAGTGGAAAACACCATTATCAAAAGTGATTATGCACCTAATTCTTTTATTATAAAGGTGCATTTTAATGGTGAAAATTATCTTCCCCAAACTTGAAACTCACACGTTCTGTATATATGCCAGTTAGGCTCTAGCTACACTCATTGTAAAGCGGATTAATGTGCTTCATTTTAAGGAGATATTTGGCCACTTTAGTTGTGATTACAACCTTATCAAAGCATGTTGGCCTATGCTCTAAATGAGATGTAGGACTATGATCTGAAAAAGTCACAAAGAAAAGGCATTGCTTCTTGCCTTACGCTGGGCATGATTCACAAGTGATAATATATAATTCACAAGTGATAAGCTAATATTATCTCCCGTCAGACTATTCTTGATTTAATCTTGTCTTTACATATGCTAAATAATATGTGTGAAATTAGTTTTAATTTATAATGGACCATTATCATGCACCTGTATCGAAACAGGGGGGGGGGGTACATAGAGAATGGAGGACGCTTTCTCATTGGTCATTTTCATGCCAGCCAGGTAGGCTATATTCCTGTTGTAAAGAGAAGCAATGTGCTTCATAATAGTAATGTTGAGAAATAAATATAGAATATGTATCTGTTGGGATTCTCCTCTTTTTAATAGAGGTCATCACTCGTGCAATTGCATAGCCTATAGAAACGTTGCGCAACATGAGCTCATGGGCTCTCATGAAGAATTTGATTAGATTTTCAACTACATTTGATGTCAGAGTGATTAGAGGGACACCAGAGTGCTGAGTACCAGGCAGTCAGCCAGTTTGGCAGGATACTAATGACCAGCAGCAGCATCAGAGCTTAAAGAAGCCTAATTAAAGTGACTAAACAGGTGAACGTGGAATTTGACTGCCTTCGTGATTCGTGACCGCCGGTGTGGCGGTAATACGGTCACCACGCCCTAGTCATGTCGTGTGTCTTGAAGACGTTGAGGAGGTCTGTACGCAGCGTAGTACCTTCCAGAAACCCCATACACTCACCTAGGTCGTGTCCACCCGTCTCCCAGCAGTTCATAGATGGTCATCTCTTTAGGCGACAGGTGACCTCTCAGGAAGTCTACTGCATCTCTCGACAGGTGAGGGGAGACCACCGAGCGGGGTAGCTCTGGACTACCACAGGACTGGAGAACCTAGAGGTCAGAGGGTAGAGGTCACAGCTCATACACTAGAGCACCTGGAAGTAGACAGGTGTATATTCAGGCTATGTTGCCATGAGACAGTAACCAGGTGTACCGTAAGGCTATGTTGCCATGTGACAGTAACCAGGTGTACCGTAAGGCTATGTTCCCATGAGACAGTAACCAGGTGTGTCTGTCTCAATAAAACACGTCAGGGTTAGGTAAATCTAGTTACCAGGTGTGTCTGTCTCAATAAAACACGTCAGGGTTAGGTAAATCTAGTTACCAGTTGTGTCTGTCTCAATAAAACACGTCAGGGTTAAGTAAATCTAGTTACCAGGTGTGTCTGTCTCAATAAAACACGCCAGGGTTAGGTAAATCTAGTTACCAGGTGTGTCTGTCTCAATAAAACACGTCAGGGTTAGGTAAATCTAGTTACCAGGTGTGTCTGTCTCAATAAAACACGTCAGGGTTAGGTAAATCTAGTTACCAGGTGTGTCTGTCTCAATAAAACACGTCAGGGTTAGGTAAATCTAGTTACCAGGTGTGTCTGTCTCAATAAAACACGTCAGGGTTAGGTAAATCTAGTTACCAGGTGTGTCTGTCTCAATAAAACACGTCAGGGTTAGGTAAATCTAGCTACCAGGTGTGTCTGTCTCAATAAAACACGTCAGGGTTAGGTAAATCTAGCCATCATTTGGCAATTGTGGTGGCTGCACCTGATGTGGGATATAACCACACTGATCCGGTCTGCTTAGTTCCATGATGGAAGGTGTGTGTGTGTGTGTGTGTGTGTGTGTGTGTGTGTGTGTGTGTGTGTGTGTGTGTTTGCATGCTAGGTACATCACTCATTAGACTATCCCCCTGCAGGAAAGCTACCACACACACACACACACACACACACACACACACACACACACACGCACACACAAGACAATAGAGGGAAGGGTATGTTGATGACTAGGACAATACACACATTCAACTGTTCTCCTCCCCACTTCAATAGACCAACGGTTGTGTGTGGCGATAACAGTGATTCAGTCAACATTGTGGGGAAGCCTTAATGCTTCCTAAAGCATACAGTGTTCTGCTTGGCTGGCCAGACATCGTTTAGTAGAAGGCCAAAAGGTACAGAAACAATCCATATCATGTTCATTGAGATTTTAGTTGATGTCACTGGCATTTGTTTGATTTAAAAAAAAATCAGAATAACAGAAACTGGTTTGAAAGACCAGCTGAAAGACCAGCTGAAAGACCAGCTGAAAGACCCGTGTCTGATGTTTAGAAACACTCTCCTACCTCATCTGATGTAGGCAACAGTGAGACTTATTTTCTCTGCAAGGACAGAGTATGACACCCAACAATCTCTATCTAAATACGGGATGACGTCATTATTGCAACCAGATTTGAAACGGTTCAGGTTGTTATCTGGCTGTTATGTCTTTTCAACCAACTTTCTACCAACTTTGCCTGCTATGAATGCACTCCATAAGGAAACATATATACTGTGTATAAATATACTGATACTGTGTATCAGTCAGGTTCTTACCAACTCCAGGGGGCCAAACAGGAAGTGCACCAGCTCAGAAGCACTGGGGTTCTGGATGTGCTTCTTCAGTTTGGCCTGCAGGGGGCAGAGTGACAAATACAGACTGTTAGAGACAGTTCACCACAGCATGGTGGAGGCTCCACCACTAGCTTGATTAAACACCCCTTTAAATTTGTCAACATCAAAGGGGTAGGACCACAGCAAAGGGTTAGGACCACAGTAAAGGGGTAGGACCACAGCAAAGGGGTAGGACCACAGCAAAGGGGTAGGACCACAGCAAAGGGGTAGGACCACAGCAAAGGGGTAGGACCACAGTAAAGGGGTAGGACCACAGTAAAGGGGTAGGACCACAGTAAAGGGGTAGGACCACAGTAAAGGGGTAGGACCACAGCAAAGGGGTAGGACCACAGCAAAGGGGTAGGACCACAGTAAAGGGGTAGGACCACAGTAAAGGGGTAGGACCACAGTAAAGGGTTAGGACCACAGTAAAGGGGTAGGACCACAGTAAAGGGGTAGGACCACAGTAAAGGGGTAGGACCACAGCAAAGGGGTAGGACCACAGCAAAGGGGTAGGACCACAGCAAAGGGGTAGGACCACAGTAAAGGGGTAGGACCACAGTAAAGGGATAGGACCACAGCAAAGGGTTAGGACCACAGCAAAGGGGTAGGACCACAGCAAAGGGGTAGGACCACAGCAAAGGGGTAGGACCACAGCAAAGGGGTAGGACCACAGCAAAGGGGTAGGACCACAGTAAAGGGGTAGGACCACAGTAAAGGGTTAGGACCACAGTAAAGGGGTAGGACCACAGTAAAGGGGTAGGACCACAGTAAAGGGTTAGGCCCACAGTAAAGGGTTAGGACCACAGCAAAGGGTTAGGACCACAGTAAAGGGAACCACAGTAAAGGGGTAGGACCACAGCAAAGGGTTAGGACCACAGCAAAGGGTTAGGACCACAGCAAAGGGTTAGGACCACAGCAAAGGGGTAGGACCACAGTAAAGGGGTAGGACCACAGTAAAGGGGTAGGACCACAGTAAAGGGGTAGGGCCACAGTAAAGGGAACCACAGCAAAGGGGTAGGACCACAGCAAAGGGTTAGGACCACAATAAAGGGTTAGGACCACAGTAAAGGGTTAGGCCCACAGTAAAGGGTTAGGCCCACAGTAAAGGGTTAGGACCACAATAAAGGGTTAGGACCACAGTAAACGGTTAGGACCACAGCAAAGGGGTAGGACCACAGCAAAGGGGTAGGACCACAGCAAAGGGGTAGGACCACAGCAAAGGGTTAGGCCCACAGTAAAGGGGTAGGACCACAGCAAAGGGTTAGGACCACAGTAAAGGGTTAGGACCACAGCAAAGGGTTAGGACCACAGTAAAGGGGTAGGACCACAGTAAAGGGGGAAGGACCACATTAAAGGGTTAGGACCACAGTAAAGCGTTAGGACCACAGTGAAGGTTTAGGACCACAGCAAAGGGTTAGGACCACAGTAAAGGGGTAGGACCACAGTAAAGGGGGAAGGACCACATTAAAGGGTTAGGACCACAGCAAAGGGTTAGGACCACAGTAAAGGGTTAGGACCACAGCAAAGGGTTAGGACCACAGTAAACGGTAAGGACCACAGTAAAGGGGTAGGACCACAGCAAAGGGTTAGGACCACAGTAAAGGGTTAGGACCACAGCAAAGGGTTAGGACCACAGCAAAGGGGTAGGACCACAGTAAAGGGGGAAGGACCACATTAAAGGGTTAGGACCACAGTAAAGTGTTAGGACCACAGTGAAGGTTTAGGACCACAGCAAAGGGTTAGGACCGCAGCAAAGGGGTAGGACCACAGCAAAGGGGTAGGACCACAGCAAAGGGGTAGGACCACAGTAAAGGGTTAGGACCACAGCAAAGGGTTAGGACCACAGTAAAGGGTTAGGACCACAGCAAAGGGTTAGGACCACAGTAAAGGGTTAGGACCACAGTAAAAGGTTAGGACCACAGCAAAGGGGTAGGACCACAGTAAAGGGTTAGGACCACAGCAAAGGGTTAGGACCACAGTAAAGGGTTAGGACCACAGCAAAGGGTTAGGACCACAGCAAAGGGTTAGGACCACAGTAAAGGGGTAGGACCACAGTAAAGGGTTAGGACCACAGTAAAGGGGTAGGGAACGATTTGGTCTCCACTGGTACTAAGGGTTAAGAACATTGGGCCAGTAAGCTAAAGGTTGCTTGTTCGAATGGTGAAAAATCTGTCAAAGTGCCCTTGAGCAAGGTACTTAAACCTAATTGTTCTTGTAAGTGGCTCTGGATCAGAGAGTCTGTTAAATGACTCACTACTGTAGTGTCTCTGGATCAGAGAGTCTGCTAAATGACTCACTACTGTAGTGGATCAGAGAGTCGGCTAAATGACTCACTACTGTAGTGGATCAGAGAGTCTGCTAAATGACTCACTACTGTAGTGGCTCTGAATAAGAGAGTCTGTTAAATGACTCACTACTGTAAGTGGCTCTGGATAAGAGAGTCTGCTTAATGACTCACTACTGTCGTGGCTCTGGATAAGAGAGTCTGCTAAATGACTCACTACTGTAGTGTCTCTGGATCAGAGAGTCTGCTAAATGACTCACTACTGTAGTGACTCTGGATCAGAGAGTCTGTTAAATGACTCACTACTGTAAGTGTCTCTGGATAAGAGAGTCTGCTAAATGACTCACTACTGTAAGTGTCTCTGGATAAGAGAGTCTGCTTAATGACTCACTACTGTCGTGGCTCTGGATAAGAGAGTCTGCTAAATTACTCACTACTGTTGTGGCTCTGGATAAGAGAGTTTGGTAAATGACTCACTACTGTAGTGTCTCTGGATCAGAGAGTCTGTTAAATGACTCACTACTGTAGTGGCTTTGGATAAGAGAGTCTGCTAAATGACTCACTGCTGTAGTGTCTCTGGATAAGAGAGTCTGCTAAATGACTCACTGCTGTAAGTGTCTCTGGATCAGAGTCTGCTAAATGACTCACTACTGTAAGTGTCTCTGGATAAGAGAGTCTGTTAAATGACTCACTACTGTAAGTGTCTCTGGATAAGAGAGTCTGCTAAATGACTCACTACTGTAAGTGTCTCTGGATAAGAGAGTCTGCTAAATGACTCACTACTGTTGTGGCTCTGGATAAGAGAGTCTGCTAAATGACTCCCTACTGTAGTGTCTCTGGATCAGAGAGTCTGCTAAATGACTCACTACTGTAGTGTCTCTGGATCAGAGAGTCTGCTAAATGACTCACTACTGTCGTGTCTCTGGATAAGAGAGTCTGCTAAATGACTCCCTACTGTAGTGTCTCTGGATCAGAGAGTCTGCTAAATGACTCACTACTGTAAGTGTCTCTGGATAAGAGAGTCTGCTAAATGACTCCCTACTGTAGTGGCTCTGGATCAGAGCATCTGCTAATTATTAAAATGTCAGATGTACTATACTGTACATAATGGAGGTTTGTGCAGGAGGAAGTCCACTCACCAGCAGGTTGAAGGCCAGCTTCAGTTTCTGTAGGCTATCAATGAACTCTGCCTCGGAGGGGGGCTTCGCTCTCAGGGTCAGCATGCCGTCTGACAATAAGCAGACAGACAGGCGAGAGAGACAAACATACCACAGACTGCTATAGAGTTATTCATCCAACAGATCGCGTGTCCTTTCTGTCATCCTGTGAACCCCGTTCATTGCTGGTCGCAGCTATTAATAGTAGTATCAAGATTAACATACAGGCTTCACACAAGGCAAGGGAGAGGGGTCAGATGGGCGGAGTCAACATAACACGCCTATCTAGCTGTGTTGATTGTGTCCGTGTAGAATCATCTGTTCAGATTTCTCAGTTGCATTCAGAATTTAGAACTGTATAGCCAGGTCAAAAAGGACATCTGACAAGATCAAGATCAATATTTAATTAATTATTTCTAATTCCACACAGACCATCTGAGAAATTGTAGACTCATTCCAACTGATTTTAGTCAATACGTGACCAGTTTAGAATATTCAACGTATTCAACATCAGCTACCCATTTTTCACCGAGATCTATGTGTCTTGGATCAGAAGGTAGTCATGGACTTCAGGAAACAGCAGAGGGAGCACCCCCCTCCCCTCCCTATCCACCACGACAGGACAACAGTGGAGAAGGTGGAAAATGTTAAGTTCCTCGGCGTACACATCACGGACAACCTGAAATGGTCCACCCACACAGGCAGCGCCTCTTCAATCTCAGGAGGCAGAAGAAATGTGGCTTGTCACCTAAAACCCTCACAAACGTTTACAAATGCACAATTGAGAGCATCCTGTCGGACTGCATCGCATCACCGCCTGGTACGGCAACTGCACCACCCACAACCACAAGGCTCTCCAGAGGGTAGTGAGGTCTGCACAATGCATCAACAGATGCAAACTACTTGCCCTCCAGGACACCTACACCACCCGATGTCACAGGAAGGCCAAAAAGATCATCAAGGACAACAACCACCCGAGCCACTGCCTGTTCACCCTGCTATCATCCAGAAGAGGAGATCAGTACAGGTGCATCAAAGCTGGGCCCGAGAGACTGAAAAACAGCTTCTATCTCAAGGCCATCAGACTGTTAAAACAGCCATCACTACACAGAGAGGCTGCTGCCTATATACAGACTCAAATCATTGTCCAATTTGATAAATTGTCCAATTTAAATAATGCCACTTTAATAATGTTTACATATCTTATGTATATACTGCTCTCCATCATCTCTATAGATTACATCATAGATAGTGGACAATACCGTATTTCAAGATACACAGTTCAGTTGATGAAAGAGTTAAAGAGAAGATATAATACAAGAGAACATGGAAAGTGTTAGTGGACAATATGTGTCATATTGTCAGTTGACCAGAAGAAGAGGAGACAGACCTGCTGGGCCTTTCTTCTTACTCTTCTTACTCTTGTTGCGCTGGTTGAGCTGAGAGAACGCCTCCGCAGCCTTCTGCAGCCGAGCCACAAAGATCTCAATGTCATCCAGGGAACAGTTCAGGATTTGCTAAAAGAGAAGGACAGAGAAAGAAAAAAAGTCTCATGAGTGATGGCTGACCACCAAGCTAGCATGATCAAATGGTTTAGCTGTGAATGTCCTGCAGGGGAAATTCTAAGGAGTGATTTATCGACCATGCAAGAGAACAATACACACAGAAGAGTAACTACTAATAGACAGATCTACAGGCGCTAGGCAAGTAACAGAAATACCTACACTGAAATCAAAATAGAAAAGCAACATTAAAGTGTTAATGTGTTGTTCCCATGTTTCATGAGCTGAAATAAAAGATACCAGAAATGTTCCATACGCACAAAAAAAAGTTATTTCTCTCAAATTCTGAGCACAAATTTGTTTACGTCGCTGTTAGTGAGCATTTCTCCTTTGCTGAGATAATCCATCCACCTGACAGGTGTGGCATAACAAGAAGCTGATGAAACAGCATGATCATTACGCAGGTGCACCTTGTGCTGGGGACAATAAAAAGCCACTCAACAAATGTGCAGTTTTGTCACACCACACAGACGTCACTAACGTAAACAAATTTGCCTTAGACCGCTGCGCCACTGTTTTGACAATTGAATGTTATTTTCTCTACCATAAGCCGCCTCCAACGTCATTTTAGAGAATTTGGCAGTACGTTCAACCGGCCTCACAACCGCAGTGGGGTGGGGTTATGGTATGGACACACATAAGCTAAGGACAATTGTATTTTATCGATTGCAATTTGAATGCAGAGAAATACAATGACGAGATCTTGAGGCCCATTGTTGTGCCATTCATCCGCCGCCATCACCTCATGTTTCAGCCTGATAATACACGGCCCCATGTCGCAAGGATCAATTCCTGGAAGCTGAAAACATTCCACAGGCCACAACCAACAACCCGATCAACTCTATGTGAAGGGATGTGTCACACTGCATGAGGCAAATGGTGGTCACACCAGATACTGACTGGGTGTCTGATCCACACCAGATACCGACTGGGTGTCTGATCCACACCAGATACTGACTGGGTGTCTGCTCCACACCAGATACTGACTGGGTGTCTGATCCACACCAGATACTGACTGGGTGTTCTGATCCACACCAGATACTGACTGGGTGTCTGATCCACACCAGATACTGACTGGGTGTCTGATCCACACCAGATACCGACTGGGTGTCTGATCCACGCCAGATACCGACTGGGTGTCTGCTCCACACCAGATACTGACTGGGTGTCTGATCCACACCAGATACTGACTGGGTGTCTGATCCACACCAGATACTGACTGGGTGTCTGCTCCACACCAGATACTGACTGGGTGTCTCATCCACACCAGATACTGACTGGGTGTCTGATCCACGCCAGATACCGACTGGGTGTCTGATCCACACCAGATACTGACTGGGTGTCTGATCCACACCAGATACCGACTGGGTGTCTGATCCACACCAGATACCGACTGGGTGTCTGATCCACGCCAGATACCGACTGGGTGTCTGATCCACGCCAGATACTGACTGGGTGTCTGATCCACGCCAGATACCGACTGGGTGTCTGATCCACACCAGATACCGACTGGGTGTCTGATCCACACCAGATACCGACTGGGTGTCTGATCCACACCAGATACTGACTGGGTGTCTGATCCACGCCAGATACTGACTGGGTGTCTGATCCACGCCAGATACCGACTGGGTGTCTGATCCACACCAGATACCGACTGGGTGTCTGATCCACGCCAGATACCGACTGGGTGTCTGATCCACGCCAGATACCGACTGGGTGTCTGATCCACACCAGATACCGACTGGGTGTCTGATCCACGCCAGATACCGACTGGGTGTCTGATCCACGCCAGATACCGACTGGGTGTCTGCTCCACACCAGATACCGACTGGGTGTCTGATCCACACCAGATACTGACTGGGTGTCTGATCCACGCCCATACATTTTTTTTTTAAGATATCTGTGACCGACAGTCATGTGCAATCCATAGATTTGGACCTATTGAATGTATTTAAATGGACTGATTTCCTCATATGAACTGTAACTCAGTTAAATCTTTGAAACTGTTGTGTTTCTATGTTAAGTGTAGATTAGAGGTGGTAAAAGAGATTTAAAAGGGAGGCAGTAATGACTGACTTTCTGCAGGACGATAGAGACATGTGTTCGCTATTAGTATGTGGGTCACAAGGTGTAACAGTGGAACTCACCACGTCCTTCTCAATACGCTGGGCCAGCTTTTCATGGGACTCTGGGTCCTGCTGGGCGGAGCCTCGTCTTTCCACATCTAACAGACACAGTCAGAGTCTACTTCATATACAACAACAACAACGATAACAGTTAGTCATGGTTATTATAATGTGTGTGTGTGTGTCAGTGTGTGTGTGTGTGTGTGTATCAGTGTGTGCGTGTGTGTGTGTATCAGTGTGTGCGTGTGTGTGTGTGTGTGTGTGTGTATGTGTGTGTGTGTGTGTGTATCAGTGTGTGCGTGTGTGTGTGTATCAGTGTGTGCGTGTGTGTGTGTGTGTGTGTGTATGTGTGTGTGTGTGTGTGTGTGTGTGTGCATGTGTGTATCAGTGTGTGTGTATCAGTGTGTGTGTGTATCAGTGTGTGTGTGTATCAGTGTGTGCGTGCGTGCGTGCGTGTGTATCAGTGTGTGCGTATCAGTGTGTGTGTGTATCAGTGTGTGTGTGTGTATCAGTGTGTGTGTGTGTGTGTGTATCAGTGTGTGTGTGTATCAGTGTGTGTGTGTGTATCAGTGTGTGTGTGTGTATCAGTGTGTGTGTGTGTGTGTGTGTGTGTGTATCAGTGTGTCAGTGTGAGGGCCCTGGTGCCAGGAAAATAACCTCTCCCTCAATGTCAACAAACAAAGGAGCTGATTGTGGACTTTAGGAGACAGTAGAGGGAGAAGGCCCCCATACACCTGGACGGGGCAACAGCATCTATCTCAACGCCATCAGACTGTTAAACAGCCATCACTAGCCAGCTTCCACCTGGTTCCTCAACCCTGCACCTTAGAAGCTGCTGCCCCATGTACATAGACATGGAGTCACTGGCCACTTTAATAATGGAACACTAATCACTCTCAACCCTGCACCTTAGAGGCTGCCGCCCTATATACATAGACCTGGAATCACTGGCCACTAATAATGGAACACTAGTCACTCTCAACCCTGCACCTTAGAGGATGCTGCCCCAGATACATAGACATGGAATCACTGGCCACTTTAATAATGGAACACTAGTCACTCTCAACCCTGCACCTTAGAGGCTGCCGCCCTATATACATAGACCTGGAATCACTGGCCACTTTAATAATGGAACACTAGTCACTCTCAACCCTGCACCTTAGAGGCTGCTGCCCTATATACATAGACCTGGAATCACTGGCCACTAATAATGGAACACTAGTCACTCTCAACCCTGCACCTTAGAGGATGCTGCTCCATATACATAGACCTGGAATCACTGGTCAGAATGGTTCCATACTGCTTTACTCATCTCATATGTATATACTGTATTCTATTCTACTGGTGTCTGTGTGTATATACTGTATTCTATTCTACTGGTGTCTGTGTGTATATACTGTATTCTATTCTACTGGTGTCTGTGTGTATATACTGTATTCTATTCTACTGGTGTCTGTGTGTATATACTGTCTTCTATTCTACTGGTGTCTGTGTGTATATACTGTATTATATTCTACTGGTGTCTGTGTGTATATACTGTATTATATTCTACTGGTGTCTGTGTGTATATACTGCATTTTATTCTACTGGTGTCTGTGTGTATATACTGTCTTCTATTCTACTGGTGTCTGTGTGTATATACTGTATTCTATTCTACTGGTGTCTGTGTGTATATACTGTATTCTATTCTACTGGTGTCTGTGTGTATATACTGTATTATATTCTACTGGTGTCTGTGTGTATATACTGTCTTCTATTCTACTGGTGTCTGTGTGTATATACTGTCTTCTATTCTACTGGTGTCTGTGTGTATATACTGTATTCTATTCTACTGGTGTCTGTGTGTATATACTGTATTCTATTCTACTGGTGTATGTGTGTATATACTGTATTCTATTCTACTGGTGTCTGTGTGTATATACTGTATTCTATTCTACTGGTGTCTGTGTGTATATACTGTATTCTATTCTACTGGTGTCTGTGTGTATATACTATATTCTATTCTACTGGTGTCTGTGTGTATATACTGTATTCTATACTACTGGTCTAACCACTAGGCTACCCTGCCACCCTAACCCTATACATAGACATGGAGTCTCTGGCTACTCTAATAATGAAACACTGGTCAGAATGGTTCCCTACTGCTTTACTCATCTCATATGTATATACTGCATTTTATTCTACTGTACTTTAGTCAATGCCTCTCAAACATTGCTCATCCTAATATTTATATATTTCTTAATTCCATTCCTTTACTTTAGATTTCTGTGTATTGTATTGTTGTGAATTGTTAGATACTACTGCACTGTTGGAGCTAGGAACACAAGCATTTCGCCACACCCGCAATGAATACAGTGGCTTGCGAAAGTATTCAGCCCCCTTGGCATTTTTACTATTTCAACCTGGAATGAAAATAGATTTTGGGGGGTTTGTTTCATTCGATTTACACAACATGTCTACCACTTTGAAGATGCAAAATCATTTTTATTGTGAAACAAACAAGAACACCATTTTTTTTTTTACTTGAGCGTCCATAACTATTCACCCCCCCAAACTCAATACTTTGTAGAGACACCTTTTGCAGCAATTACAGCTGCAAGTCTCTTGGGGTATGTCTCTATAGGCTTGGCAAATCTAGCCACTGGGAGTTTTACCCATTCGTCAAGACAAAACTGCTCCAGCTCAAGTTGGATGGGTTCCGCTGTACAGCAATCTTTAAGTCATATACAAATACCACAGATTCTGAATTGGATCGAGGTCTAGGCTTTGACTAGGCTATTCTAAGACATTTAAATGTTTCCCTTAAACCACTCAAGTGTTACTTTAGCAGTATGCTTAGGATCATTGTCCTGCTGGAAGGTGAACCTCCGTCCCAGTCTCAAATCTCTGGAAGACTGAAACAGGTTTCCCTCAAGAATTTCCCTGCCTTTAGCGCCATCCATCCTTCCTTCAATTCTGACCAGTTTCCCTGCCAATGTAAAACATCCCCACAGCATGATGCTGCCACCACCATGCTTCACTGTGGGGATGGTGTCTCGAGGGGATGAGAGGTGTTGGGTTTGCACCAGGCAAAGCATTTTTCTTGATGGCCAAAAATCTGCATTTTAGTCTCATCTGAGTACCTTCTTCCATATATTTGTGGAGTCTCCCACATGCTTTTTGGCGAAAGTGTATTTTTTTCTTCAAGCAATGGCTTTTTTTCTGGCCACTCTTCCATAAAGCCCAGCTCTGTGGAGTGTAAGGCTTAAAGTGGTCCTATGGACAGATACTCCAATCTCTGCTGTGGAGCGTTGCAGCTCCATCTGATTAATGCCCTCCTTGCCTGGTCTGTGACTTTTGGTGGGCGTCCCTCTCTTGGCAGGTTTGTTGTGGTGCCATATTCATAGGTAGATATTATTTAGGGGCTTCATAGCAAAGGTGGTGAATTCATACAACACTTTTCCGTTTCATATTAAAAAAAAATTATAATATTTTTTAAATTTCACTTCACTGATTGGACTATTTGGTGGATGTCCATTACATGAAATCCAAATAAAATCTATTTAAATTACAGGTTGTTATGCAACAAAACAGGAAAAACTGTATGTGACCAATAAAATGGTATTTTATTTGGATTATGCTGTGTGTGTGTGTGTGTGTGTGTGTGTGTGTGTGTGTGTGTGTGTGTGTGTGTGTGTGTGTGTGTGTGTGTGTGTGTGTGTGTGTGTGTGTGTGTGTCTCTCTCTCTCTCTGTGTTTTGTGTGTGTGTGTGTGTGTGTGTGTGTGTGTGTGTGTGTGTGTGTGTGTGTGTGTGTGTGTCTCGCTCTCTCTCCCTCTCTCTCTGTGTGTAATGTGTGTGTGTATTTCTCTGTGTAGTGTGTGTGTGTGTGTGTGTGTCTCTCTCGCTGTGTGTAATGTGTGTGTGTCTGTCTCTCTCTCTGTGTAATGTGTGTGTCTCTCTGTCTCTGTGTAATGTGTGTGTGTGTCTTTGTGTGTGTGTGTGTGTCTCTCTGTAATGTTGTGTGGTGTGTGTGTGTGTGTGTGTGTGTGTGTGTGTGTGTGTGTGTGTGTGTGTGTGTGTGTGTGTGTGTGTGTGTGTCCGTAATGTGTGTGTGGTATAAGTCTTACCCTGCATGTTCATGGCAGCCACGCGGCCCCCTGGGGTCGGGCCCTTAGGGGCCGAGGAGGGGGGGATGATAGTCTCTCTGTGGCGCTTCATCTTCTCCTGGTTCACCCTGAAAGGAGGAGGGGGTTTTTAATGTCAATATAAATATGTCCGGTGGATATGGACGGTGGGGGGGGCTGGGCCCCATTAGAAATTAGAAATAACAGAGTCTTACTTCAAGGTCTGTGGTCGCATCTTCTTCCCATGTTTGTTGTCACCCAGGGCACTGTCGATGTCTGCATAGACCATCTCTGCCTGCAGAGAGAGACAGAGAGAGAGAGAGAGAGAGAGAGAAAGCATAGTCAATATAAATATGTCTCCATGGAGCATCTCTGCCTGCAGAGAGAGACAGAGAGAGACAGAGAGAGAGAGAGAGAGAGAGAAAGCATAGTCAATATAAATATGTCTCCATGGAGCATCTCTGCCTGCAGAGAGAGACAGAGAGAGAGACAGAGAGAGAAAGCATAGTCAATATAAATGTCTCCATGGAGCATCTCTGCCTGTAGGGGATGTGTGTACGGCGGTCAGAGCTGAATAACAGTTGTATATGACTACAGAATCACAACAAACGTTCTGGTAAATGTCTCTGCCAACACTTCAAGAACCAAATCACAATTTGTCAAAAGTATCACCAAATCATGATTTGTCAAAAGTATCATCACCAAATCATGATTTGTCAAAAAAATGAGCATATAAAACAAGGCGATTATAGAAATGCCAGACGGGGTCATTTTACCTACTTGAACACTAATAATCAGAATAATTTGAGAAGGCTCTTCTCGACCATTTATGGCCGGATAAAACATACACACACACCCCCCCCCCCCCCGCAAACCTATGTGAACTTTCCACCACATCTAAATATGGCAGAGAAAGGATAACAAACGTTAGGTATCAGTCAAGACCTGATGAGAAAGGATAACAAACGTTAGGTACCAGTCAAGACCTGATGAGAAAGAATAACAAACGTTAGGTATCAGTCAAGACCTGATGAGAAAGGATAACAAACGTTAGGTACCAGTCAAGACCTGATGAGAAAGGATAACAAACGTTAAGTACCAGTCAAGACCTGATGAGAAGTTTGACGATATCTGATATCTGATATCTGCCCTAGTCTACTACAGATGTATTTTCCCTGGTTGACACAGACATGTTCAGGAAAGTGTTATCACAAATTAGGACTTCTACCTGCTAGATCCTAACCACACCACTTTCTTCAAACCAGTTTTTAAATGCATATCTGAAGAAGTACAAGCTATTGCTAATCACTTTATTTAAATTTCTTTTGCACACCAGTATCTCTACTTGCACATCATCATCTGCTCATCGATCACTCCAGTGTTAATCTGCTAAACTGTAATAAGAAAGCTACTATGGCCTATTTATTGCCTTACCTCCTCTTTGCACACACTGTATATAGACTTTATTTTATTTTATTTTTTCTATTGTGTTATTGGCTTGTTTATTGTTTATTCCATGAGTAACTCTGTGGTGTTGTATGTGTCAGAACTGCTTTGCTTTATCTTGGCCAGGTCACAGTTGTAAATGAGAACTTGTTCTCAACTCGCCTACCTGGTTAAATAAAGGTGAAATAAAAAATAAATAAAAAATAAACTTCCTATTCACAGGCACTTTCCCCCACTGCACTATAAAATCTGCTGAAACACCTTCTGAAGAACAGATTATTCAGCTCTTAGCAATTTTACAGCCAACGTCCAACCTTCCATTCTTAAGAAACATTCTGGAGAAATTGGTTTTAACAATTCAGAACAATTCCCATGTAACCGGGCCGTAATGCAACCAGGCTTCTACACCGGGCCGTAATGCAACCAGGCTTCTACACCGGGCCGTAATGTCTCCATGGGCTTCTACACCGGGCCGTAATGCCACTGTGCTTCTACACCGGGCTGTAATGCAACCAGGCTTCTACACCAGAGAGGCTGTAATGCAACCAGGAGAGACACCGGGCTGTAATGCCACCATGGGCTTCTACACCGGCGTAATGCAACAGGCTTCTACACCGGGCCGTAATGCAACCGGGCTTCTACACCAGGCCGTAATGCAACCGGGCTTCTACACCGGGCCGTAATGCAACCGGCTTCTACACCGGGCGTAATGCAACCGGCTTCTACATGGGCCGTAATGCAACCGGGCTTCTACACCGGGCTGTAATGCAACCGGGCTGTATATGCAACCGGGCTTCTACATCGGGCGTAATGCCACCGTGCTTCTACACCGGGCCGTAATGCAACCGGGCTTCTACACCGGGCCGTAATGCAACCGGGCTTCTACACCGGGCTGTAATGCAACCGGGCTTCTACACCGGGCTGTAATGCAACCGGGCTTCTACACCGGGCCGTAATGCAACCGGGCTTCTACACCGGGCAGTAATGCAACCGGGCTTCTACTGCCCGGCCGTAATGCAGAGAGGCTTCTACACCGGGCTGTAATGCAACCGGCTTCTACACATGTCTCCGGGCTGTAATGCAACCGGGCTTCTACACCGGGCTGTAATGCCACCGTGCTTCTACACCTGCATTGCTTGCTGTTTGGTGTTTTAGGCTGGGTTTCTGTACAGCACTTTGAGATATCAGCTGATGTAAGAAGGGCTTTATAAATTAACTTGATTTGATTTGATGACAGTCGATGGTGCAACGGTAGTATTTGGAGATGACCCTCGCTTAAAGAGGTAAATTACTGTTTACTTTATGAGTATGAGGAACGCCTTCCTAATATTACAGACAATACACAACTTTACGTTTCTGTGTCACCAGAGGATTTTAGCTCCACAGATTAATTATTAGACTTCATAAGTGATTTAAATACTTGGACGGCTCACAATTTCCTGCAGCTAAATCAAGACAAGTCCGAAGTAATTATTGGTGGAACCGAAGCGCACAGAGAGAATCTGGACGCACATTTTAACTCACGGTAATAAAGATAAAACACCAGGTAAAAAAAACTAGTTGTTATTTTAGATTCTGAACTCAATTTCTAATCACACAATAGGAACATTGCCAAGGTGTGGCCGTTTCTCTCTCAGGCTGAAACAGAGAGACTCATCGCTTTTATTACAAGCAGACATGATTACTGTAATGCTCTCCTGTCTGCTCTACCCAAGAAAGCCATTGGTCAACTGTAAAACATACAGAATGCTGCAGCACGGGTACTGACCCAAGACCAGACGGAGAGCACACATGACACCGGTTTTGATTTAAGTTATATACACAGTAGGTCTCTCAGGGCCTCTGGCCTTTTAACTCTCCCAAAGCCTGGGACCAGGAGGCATGGAGAGACAGCCTTTTAACTCTCCCAAAGCCTAGGACCAGGTGGCATGGAGAGACAGCCTTTTAACTATCCCAAAGCCTAGGACCAGGTGGCATGGAGAGACAGCCTTTTAACTATCCCAAAGCCTAGGACCAGGTGGCATGGAGAGACAGCCTTTTAACTATCCCAAAGCCTAGGACCAGGTGGCATGGAGAGACAGCCTTTTAACCATCCCAAAGCCTAGGACCATTCCCTCTATAGTGACCTGCTATTAACCAGGGTCCATTCCCTCTATAGTGACCTGCTATTAACCAGGGCCCATTCCCTCTATAGTGACCTGCTATTAACCAGGGTCCATTCCCTCTATAGTGACCTGCTAGTAACCAGGGTCCATTCCCTCTATAGTGACCTGCTATTAACCAGGGTCCATTCCCTCTATAGTGACCTGCTATTAACCAGGGTCCATTCCCTCTATAGTGACCTGCTATTAACCAGGGTCCATTCCCTCTATAGTGACCTGCTATTAACCAGGGTCCATTCCCTCTATAGTGACCTGCTATTAACCAGGGTCCATTCCCTCTATAGTGACCTGCTATTAACCAGGGTCCATTCCCTCTATAGTGACCTGCTATTAACCAGGGTCCATTCCCTCTATAGTGACCTGCTATTAACCAGGGTCCATTCCCTCTATAGTGACCTGCTATTAACCAGGGTCCATTCCCTCTATAGTGACCTGCTATTAACCAGGGACCATTCCCTCTATAGTGACCTGCTATTAACCAGGGTCCATTCCCTCTATAGTGACCTGCTATTAACCAGGGTCCATTCCCTCTATAGTGACCTGCTATTAACCAGGGTCCATTCCCTCTATAGTGACCTGCTATTAACCAGGGTCCATTCCCTCTATAGTGACCTGCTATTAGCCAGGGTCCATTCCCTATATAGTGACCTGCTATTAACCAGGGTCCATTCCCTCTATAGTGACCTGCTATTAACCAGGGTCCATTCCCTCTATAGTGACCTGCTATTAACCAGGGTCCATTCCTCTATAGTGACCTGCTATTAACCAGGGTCCATTCCCTCTATAGTGACCAGCTATTAACCAGGGTCCATTCCCTATATAGTGACCTGCTATTAACCAGGGTCCATTCCCTCTATAGAGACCTGCTATTTTAACCAGGGTCCATTCCCTCTATAGTGACCTGCTATTAACCAGGGTCCATTCCCTCTATAGTGACCTGCTATTAACCAGGGTCCATTCCCTCTATAGAGACCTGCTATTAACCAGGTCCATTCCCTCTATAGTGACCTGCTATTAACCAGGGTCCATTCCCTCTATAGTGACCTGCTATTAACCAGGGTCCATTCCTCTATAGTGACCTGCTATTAACCAGGGTCCATTCCCTCTATAGTGACCTGCTATTAACCAGGGTCCATTCCCTCTATAGTGACCTGCTATTAACCAGGGTCCATTCCCTCTATAGTGACCTGCTATTAACCAGGGTCCATTCCCTCTATAGTGACCTGCTATTAACCAGGGTCCATTCCCTCTATAGTGACCTGCTATTACCAGGGTCCATTCCCTCTATAGAGACCTGCTATTAACCAGGGTCCATTCCCTCTATAGAGACCTGCTATTAACCAGGGTCCATTCCCTCTATAGTGACCTGCTATTAACCAGGGTCCATTCCCTCTATAGTGACCTGCTATTAACCAGGGTCCATTCCCTCTATAGTGACCTGCTATTAACCAGGGTCCATTCCCTCTATAGTGACCTGCTATTAACCAGGGTCCATTCCCTCTATAGTGACCTGCTATTAACCAGGGTCCATTCCCTCTATAGTGACCTGCTATTAACCAGGGTCCATTCCCTCTATAGTGACCTGCTATTAACCAGGGTCCATTCCCTCTATAGTGACCAGCTATTAACCAGGGTCCATTCCCTATATAGTGACCTGCTATTAACCAGGGTCCATTCCCTCTATAGAGACCTGCTATTTTAACCAGGGTCCATTCCCTCTATAGTGACCTGCTATTAACCAGGGTCCATTCCCTCTATAGTGACCTGCTATTAACCAGGGTCCATTCCCTCTATAGAGACCTGCTATTAACCAGGGCCCATTCCCTCTATAGTGACCTGCTATTAACCAGGGTCCATTCCCTCTATAGTGACCTGCTATTAACCAGGGTCCATTCCCTCTATAGTGACCTGCTATTAACCAGGGTCCATTCCCTCTATAGTGACCTGCTATTAACCAGGGTCCATTCCCTCTATAGTGACCTGCTATTAACCAGGGTCCATTCCCTCTATAGTGACCTGCTATTAACCAGGGTCCATTCCCTCTATAGTGACCTGCTATTAACCAGGGTCCATTCCCTATATAGTGACCTGCTATTAACCAGGGTCCATTCCCTATATAGTGACCTGCTATTAACCAGGGACCATTCCCTCTATAGTGACCTGCTATTAACCAGGGTCCATTCCCTCTATAGTGACCTGCTATTAACCAGGGTCCATTCCCTCTATAGTGACCTGCTATTAACCAGGGTCCATTCCCTCTATAGTGACCTGCTATTAACCAGGGTCCATTCCCTCTATAGTGACCTGCTATTAACCAGGGTCCATTCCCTCTATAGAGACCTGCTATTAACCAGGGTCCATTCCCTCTATAGTGACCTGCTATTAACCAGGGTCCATTCCCTCTATAGTGACCTGCTATTAACCAGGGTCCATTCCCTCTATAGTGACCTGCTATTAACCAGGGTCCATTCCCTCTATAGTGACCTGCTATTAACCAGGGTCCATTCCCTCTATAGTGACCTGCTATTAACCAGGGTCCATTCCCTCTATAGTGACCTGCTATTAACCAGGGACCATTCCCTCTATAGTGACCTGCTATTAACCAGGGTCCATTCCCTCTATAGTGACCTGCTATTAACCAGGGTCCATTCCCTCTATAGTGACCTGCTATTAACCAGGGCCCATTCCCTCTATAGTGACCTGCTATTAACCAGGGTCCATTCCCTCTATAGTGACCTGCTATTAACCAGGGTCCATTCCCTCTATAGTGACCTGCTATTAACCAGGGTCCATTCCCTCTATAGTGACCTGCTATTAACCAGGGTCCATTCCCTCTATAGTGACCTGCTATTAACCAGGGTCCATTCCCTATATAGTGACCTGCTATTAACCAGGGTCCATTCCCTCTATAGTGACCTGCTATTAACCAGGGTCCATTCCCTCTATAGTGACCTGCTATTAACCAGGGTCCATTCCCTCTATAGTGACCTGCTATTAACCAGGGTCCATTCCCTCTATAGTGACCTGCTATTAACCAGGGCCCATTCCCTCTATAGTGACCTGCTATTAACCAGGGTCCATTCCCTATATAGTGACCTGCTATTAACCAGGGTCCATTCCCTCTATAGTGACCTGCTATTAACCAGGGTCCATTCCCTCTATAGAGACCTGCTATTAACCAGGGTCCATTCCCTCTATAGTGACCTGCTATTAACCAGGGTCCATTCCTATATAGTGACCTGCTATTAACCAGGGTCCATTCCCTCTATAGTGACCTGCTATTAACCAGGGTCCATTCCCTCTATAGTGACCTGCTATTAACCAGGGTCCATTCCCTATATAGTGACCTGCTATTAACCAGGGTCCATTCCCTCTATAGTGACCTGCTATTAACCAGGGTCCATTCCCTCTATAGTGACCTGCTATTAACCAGGGTCCATTCCCTCTATAGTGACCTGCTATTAACCAGGGTCCATTCCCTCTATAGTGACCTGCTATTAACCAGGGTCCATTCCCTCTATAGTGACCTGCTATTAACCAGGGTCCATTCCCTCTATAGTGACCTGCTATTAACCAGGGTCCATTCCCTCTATAGTGACCTGCTATTAACCAGGGTCCATTCCCTCTATAGAGACCTGCTATTAACCAGGGTCCATTCCCTCTATAGTGACCTGCTATTAACCAGGGTCCATTCCCTATATAGTGACCTGCTATTAACCAGGGTCCATTCCCTCTATAGTGACCTGCTATTAACCAGGGTCCATTCCCTCTATAGTGACCTGCTATTAACCAGGGTCCATTCCCTCTATAGTGACCTGCTATTAACCAGGGTCCATTCCCTCTATAGTGACCTGCTATTAACCAGGGTCCATTCCCTCTATAGTGACCTGCTATTAACCAGGGTCCATTCCCTATATAGTGACCTGCTATTAACCAGGGTCCATTCCCTCTATAGTGACCTGCTAGTAACCAGGGCCCATTCCCTCTATAGTGACCTGCTATTAACCAGGGTCCATTCCTCTATAGTGACCTGCTATTAACCAGGGTCCATTCCCTCTATAGTGACCTGCTATTAACCAGGGTCCATTCCCTCTATAGTGACCTGCTATTAACCAGGGTCCATTCCCTCTATAGTGACCTGCTATTAACCAGGGTCCATTCCCTCTATAGTGACCTGCTATTAACCAGGGTCCATTCCCTCTATAGTGACCTGCTATTTACCAGGGTCCATTCCCTCTATAGTGACCTGCTATTAACCAGGGTCCATTCCCTCTATAGAGACCTGCTATTTTAACCAGGGTCCATTCCCTCTATAGTGACCTGCTATTAACCAGGGTCCATTCCCTCTATAGTGACCTGCTATTAACCAGGGTAGATTCCCTCTATAGTGACCTGCTATTAACCAGGGTAGATTCCCTCTATAGTGACCTGCTATTAACCAGGGTCCATTCCCTCTATAGTGACCTGCTATTAACCAGGGTCCATTCCCTCTATAGAGACCTGCTATTAACCAGGGTCCATTCCCTCTATAGTGACCTGCTATTAACCAGGGTCCATTCCCTCTATAGTGACCTGCTATTAACCAGGGTCCATTCCCTCTATAGTGACCTGCTATTAACCAGGGTCCATTCCCTCTATAGTGACCTGCTATTAACCAGGGTCCATTCCCTCTATAGTGACCTGCTAGTAACCAGGGTCCATTCCCTCTATAGTGACCTGCTATTAACCAGGGTCCATTCCCTCTATAGTGACCTGCTATTAACCAGGGTCCATTCCCTCTATAGTGACCTGCTATTAACCAGGGTCCATTCCCTCTATAGTGACCTGCTATTAACCAGGGTCCATTCCCTCTATAGTGACCTGCTATTAACCAGGGTCCATTCCCTCTATAGTGACCTGCTATTAACCAGGGTCCATTCCCTCTATAGTGACCTGCTATTAACCAGGGTCCATTCCCTCTATAGTGACCTGCTATTAACCAGGGCCCATTCCCTCTATAGTGACCTGCTATTAACCAGGGTCCATTCCCTCTATAGTGACCTGCTATTAACCAGGGTCCATTCCTCTATAGTGACCTGCTATTAACCAGGGTCCATTCCCTCTATAGTGACCTGCTATTAACCAGGGTCCATTCCCTCTATAGTGACCTGCTATTAACCAGGGTCCATTCCCTCTATAGTGACCTGCTATTAACCAGGGCCCATTCCCTCTATAGTGACCTGCTATTAACCAGGGTCCATTCCCTCTATAGTGACCTGCTATTAACCAGGGTCCATTCCCTCTATAGTGACCTGCTATTAACCAGGGTCCATTCCCTCTATAGAGACCTGCTATTAACCAGGGTCCATTCCCTCTATAGTGACCTGCTATTAACCAGGGTCCATTCCCTATATAGTGACCTGCTATTAACCAGGGTCCATTCCCTATATAGTGACCTGCTATTAACCAGGGTCCATTCCCTCTATAGTGACCTGCTATTAACCAGGGTCCATTCCCTCTATAGTGACCTGCTATTAACCAGGGTCCATTCCCTCTATAGTGACCTGCTATTAACCAGGGTCCATTCCCTCTATAGTGACCTGCTATTAACCAGGGCCCATTCCCTCTATAGTGACCTGCTATTAACCAGGGTCCATTCCCTCTATAGTGACCTGCTATTAACCAGGGTCCATTCCCTCTATAGTGACCTGCTATTAACCAGGGACCATTCCCTCTATAGTGACCTGCTATTAACCAGGGTCCATTCCCTCTATAGTGACCTGCTATTAACCAGGGTCCATTCCCTCTATAGTGACCTGCTATTAACCAGGGTCCATTCCTCTATAGTGACCTGCTATTAACCAGGGCCCATTCCCTCTATAGTGACCTGCTATTAACCAGGGTCCATTCCCTCTATAGTGACCTGCTATTAGCCAGGGTCCATTCCCTCTATAGTGACCTGCTATTAACCAGGGTCCATTCCCTCTATAGTGACCTGCTATTAACCAGGGTCCATTCCCTCTATAGTGACCTGCTATTAACCAGGGTCCATTCCCTCTATAGTGACCTGCTATTAGCCAGGGTCCATTCCCTCTATAGTGACCTGCTATTAACCAGGGTCCATTCCCTCTATAGTGACCTGCTATTAACCAGGGTCCATTCCCTCTATAGTGACCTGCTATTTACCAGGGTCCATTCCCTCTATAGTGACCTGCTATTAACCAGGGTCCATTCCCTCTATAGTGACCTGCTATTAACCAGGGACCATTCCTCTATAGTGACCTGCTATTAGCCAGGGTCCATTCCCTCTATAGTGACCTGCTATTAACCAGGGTCCATTCCCTCTATAGTGACCTGCTATTAACCAGGGTCCATTCCCTCTATAGTGACCTGCTATTAACCAGGGTCCATTCCCTCTATAGAGACCTGCTATTAACCAGGGTCCATTCCCTCTATAGTGACCTGCTATTAACCAGGGTCCATTCCCTCTATAGTGACCTGCTATTAACCAGGGCCCATTCCCTCTATAGTGACCTGCTATTAACCAGGGTCCATTCCCTCTATAGTGACCTGCTATTAGCCAGGGTCCATTCCCTCTATAGTGACCTGCTATTAACCAGGGTCCATTCCCTCTATAGTGACCTGCTATTAGCCAGGGTCCATTCCCTCTATAGTGACCTGCTATTAACCAGGGTCCATTCCCTCTATAGTGACCTGCTATTAACCAGGGTCCATTCCCTCTATAGTGACCTGCTATTAACCAGGGTCCATTCCCTCTATAGTGACCTGCTATTAACCAGGGTCCATTCCCTCTATAGTGACCTGCTATTAACCAGGGTCCATTCCCTCTATAGTGACCTGCTATTAACCAGGGTCCATTCCCTCTATAGTGACCTGCTATTGACCAGGGTCCATTCCCTCTATAGTGACCTGCTATTAACCAGGGTCCATTCCTCTATAGTGACCTGCTATTAACCAGGTCCATTCCTCTATAGTGACCTGCTAGTAACCAGGGTCCATTCCCTCTATAGTGACCTGCTATTAACCAGGGTCCATTCCTCTATAGTGACCTGCTATTAACCAGGGTCCATTCCCTCTATAGTGACCTGCTATTAACCAGGGTCCATTCCCTCTATAGTGACCTGCTATTAACCAGGGTCCATTCCTCTATAGTGACCTGCTATTAACCAGGGTCCATTCCCTCTATAGTGACCTGCTATTAACCAGGGTCCATTCCCTCTATAGTGACCTGCTATTAACCAGGGTCCATTCCCTCTATAGTGACCTGCTATTAACCAGGGTCCATTCCCTCTATAGTGACCTGCTATTAACCAGGGTCCATTCCCTCTATAGTGACCTGCTATTAACCAGGGTCCATTCCCTCTATAGTGACCTGCTATTAACCAGGGTCCATTCCCTCTATAGTGACCTGCTATTAACCAGGGTCCATTCCCTCTATAGTGACCTGCTATTAACCAGGGTCCATTCCCTCTATAGTGACCTGCTATTAACCAGGGTCCATTCCTCTATAGTGACCTGCTATTGACCAGGGTCCATTCCCTCTATAGTGACCTGCTATTAACCAGGGTCCATTCCCTCTATAGAGACCTGCTATTAACCAGGGTCCATTCCCTCTATAGAGACCTGCTATTAACCAGGGTCCATTCCCTCTATAGTGACCTGCTATTAACCAGGGTCCATTCCCTCTATAGTGACCTGCTATTAACCAGGGTCCATTCCCTCTATAGTGACCTGCTATTAACCAGGGTCCATTCCCTCTATAGTGACCTGCTATTAACCAGGGTCCATTCCCTCTATAGTGACCTGCTATTAACCAGGGTCCATTCCCTATATAGTGACCTGCTATTAACCAGGGTCCATTCCCTCTATAGTGACCTGCTATTAACCAGGGTCCATTCCCTCTATAGTGACCTGCTATTAACCAGGGTCCATTCCCTCTATAGTGACCTGCTATTAACCAGGGTCCATTCCCTCTATAGTGACCTGCTATTAACCAGGGTCCATTCCCTCTATAGTGACCTGCTATTAACCAGGGTCCATTCCCTCTATAGTGACCTGCTATTAACCAGGGTCCATTCCCTCTATAGTGACCTGCTATTAACCAGGGTCCATTCCCTCTATAGTGACCTGCTATTAACCAGGGTCCATTCCCTCTATAGAGACCTGCTATTAACCAGGGTCCATTCCCTATATAGTGACCTGCTATTAACCAGGGTCCATTCCTCTATAGTGACCTGCTATTAACCAGGGTCCATTCCCTCTATAGTGACCTGCTATTAACCAGGGTCCATTCCCTCTATAGTGACCTGCTATTAACCAGGTCCATTCCCTCTATAGTGACCTGCTATTAACCAGGGTCCATTCCCTCTATAGTGACCTGCTATTAACCAGGGTCCATTCCCTCTATAGTGACCTGCTATTAACCAGGGTCCATTCCCTCTATAGTGACCTGCTATTAACCAGGGTCCATTCCCTCTATAGTGACCTGCTATTAACCAGGGTCCATTCCCTATATAGTGACCTGCTATTAACCAGAGTCCATTCCCTCTATAGTGACCTGCTATTAATGTAATGGTTTTCTTCTGGGGAAAGAGAGGCGGACCAAAATGCAGCGTGGTTACTTGTAAACGTCTTTAATAAAGATGAACAATGAACAATCTACAAAACAAGAAACATGAAAAACCAAAACAGTCCTATCTGGTGCCACAAACACAAAGACAGGAACAATCACCCACAAAACCCAACACAAAACAGGCTACCTAAATATGGTTCCCAATCAGAGACAATGACTAACACCTGCCTCTGATTGAGAATCATCTCAGGCCAAACATACAAGGAAAACACACACGAACGATGGTCAGAACGTGACAATTAACCAGGGCCCATTCCCTATATAGTGACCTGCTATTAACCAGGGCCCATTCCCTATATAGTGACCTGCTGTTGTCTCTCATGATTACGTAGATAGAAGTGACCCACCTCGACCTCGTCACAGTGGAAGAAGTGTATGTCAGGTCTGTGCTGTTCAGTGTCTTGACACACCAGCAGTAGGACAGATGGATACCTGGTCTGATTCAACACTGTCTGGCAGTGGTGGATCGTAGGCAGGGGGAAGTTCTCCAACTCTTCCTGTGATGGAGGGAGTGAGGGAGAGAGAGAGAGAGAGAGAGAGAGAGAGAGTAGAGAGAGAGAGAGAGAGAGAGAGAGAGGGAGAGAGAGAGAGAGAGGTAGAGAGAGAGAGAGAGGAGAGAGTAGAGAGAGAAGAGAGAGAGAGGAGAGGGTAGAGAGAGAGAGAGTAGAGAGAGAGTATAGAGAGGAGAGAGTAGAGAGAAGAGAGAGAGAGAGAGAGAGAGGGAGGAGAGAGAGAGAGAGAGAGAGAGTAGGAGGGAGAGAGAGAGAGAGAGAGAGAGAGTAGAGAGAGTAGAGAGAGAGAGAGAGTAGAGAGGGAGAGAGAGAGAGTGAGAGAGAGAGGGAGGTAAAGAGAGAGAGAGAGAGAGAGAGAGAGAGAGAGAGAGAGAGTAAAGAGAGAGAGAGAGTAGAGAGAGTAGAGAGAGTAGAGAGAGTAGAGAGAGTAGAGAGAGTAGAGAGAGTAGAGAGAGTAGAGAGAGGGAGGTAGAGAGAGAGAGAGAGAGAGAGAGAGTAGAGAGAGAGTAGAGAGAGGGAGGTAGAGAGAGAGAGAGAGAGAGAGAGTAGAGAGGGAGAGTAGAGAGAGAGAGAGTAGAGAGAGGGGGGGAGGAGAGAGAGAGAGAGAGAGAGGTAGAGAGAGAGAGAGAGAGTAGAGAGAGAGAGAGTAGAGAGAGAGGTAGAGAGAGAGAGTAGAGAGAGGGAGGAGAGAGAGAGAGAGAGAGAGAGAGTAGAGAGAGAGTAGAGAGAGGGAGGTAGAGAGAGAGAGAGAGAGAGAGTAGAGAGAGAGTAGAGAGAGAGTAGAGAGAGAGAGAGAGAGGGAGGTAGAGAGAGAGAGAGAGAGGGAGGTAGAGAGAGAGTAAAGAGAGAGTAGAGAGAGAGAGAGAGAGAGAGAGAGAGAGAGAGAGAGAGAGAGAGAGAGAGAGAGAGGGAGGTAGAGAGAGAGAGAGAGAGAGAGAGAGAGGTAGAGAGAGGAGGTAGAGAGAGAGAGAGAGGTAAGAGAGAGAGAGAGAGAGAGAGAGAGAGAGAGTAGAGAGAGAGTAGAGAGAGTAGAGAGAGAGGGAGGTAGAGAGAGAGAGGGAGGTAAGAGAGAGAGAGTAGAGAGAGAGAGTAGAGAGGTAAAGAGAGAGAGAGAGAGAGAGAGGTAGAGAGAGAGTAGAGAGGGAGGTAAAGAGAGAGAGAGAGAGAGAGAGAGAGAGAGAGAGAGAGAGAGAGAGAAGAGAGAGGGAGGGGAGGGTAAAGAGAGGGAGGTAAAGAGAGAGAGAGAGAGGTAAGAGAGAGAGTAGAGAGGGAGGTAAAGAGAGAGAGAGAGAGAGAGAGAGAGAGAGAGAGAGGGAGGTAGAGAGAGAGAGTAGAGAGAGAGGGGAGGTACAGAGAGAGAGAGAGAGAGAGAGAGGTACAGAGAGA
>NW_027008785.1:0-72864 GCF_036934945.1 Oncorhynchus masou masou
CATGTCATAACGCTTTCAAAACAATGATCTACACTCCGGATCGCCAAATCAGCCAATAGATACTATGGCCACACATCCATCCGTTTATATTGTCATGACTCAGTATATACTTCGCGTAGATGTCCTCAATCTAAACCCTGTACTAAATGAATAACTTCCATTTCTTCAAGTACCATGTCACAATGTGTCGTGTCTGTAGGATAACCGAACACACTGATATTGGATTTAAATACCCATTAAGGTAATCAAAAGGGATGTTTATTCTGAGTAGATATTAGCCCCATGTGAATCCATATTAAATGTATGTTTTCTTGTTTTAAAGAACATTTAACCTGCAATTTAATGTGATAATTGTTTCTATAATCCCCACTTTTCATGTACTTATAACAGTGTAACTTTAGACCGTTCCCTCGCCCATACCCGGGCGCGAACCAGGGACCCCCTGCACACATCAACAGTCACCCACGAATCATCGTTACCCATCGCTCCACAAAAGCCGCAGCGCAAGAGGAACCACGACTTCAATGTCTCGCCATCACCGATTTGAAACGCTATTTAGCGCACACCACCGCTAACTTGCTAGCTATTTCACATCCGTTACATAACTGTAATAAAATAAAACAGGAAATACAAACAATAATGCTGCTATGTCGCAGTAAGGCATACACGTTTAGTACTGATCTTAGAATGATGAAATGCATGTTTATTCTCATTCACTCTGATTGGCCCCCTCAAACCACTCTATGACATCAGCATCCATAGAACGTGTTTCTTTGAGATGGAATGTTTAAACCTTCTATGGAATAACCATAGAGATATTGTAAACTATATGATTAAAAACATAACTGTACTATAGACTTTCTCTCATTTGATCTTGGTAAAATGTAAACATAAGTACTGGTCGTCTAACATCTAAATTATTATTAACATAGGCGACTTATATTACCGTAGCACACGTTCCAGCAGGTTATCTCACTTGTCACCCCTAAAGCCAATTCCTCCTTTGGCCGCCTCTCCTTCCAGTTCTCTGCTGCCAATCACTGGAACGAACTACAAACATCTCTGAAACTGGAAACACTTATCTCCCTCACTAGCTTTAAGCAGCTCACAGATCACTGCACCTGTACATAGCCCATCAATAAATAGCCCAAACAACTAACTCTTCCCCTACTGTATTTATTTATTTATTTATAGATATTTATTTTGCTCCTTTGCACCCCTGTATTTCTACTTTGCACACTCATCTACTGTCAAATCTACCATTCCAGTGTTTTACTTGCTATATTGTATTTACTTCGCCACCATGGCCTATTTATTGCCTTTACCTCCCTTATCTCACCTCATTTGCTCATATTGTATATAGACTTACTTTTCTACTGTATTATTGACTGTATGTTTGTTTATTCCATGTGTAACTCTGTCGTTGTATGTGTCGAACTGCTTTGCTTTATCTTAGCCAGGTCGCAGTTGTAAATGAGAACTTGTTCTCAACTTGCCTACCTGGTTAAATAAAGGTAAAATTGCCCTTTCTCACATTGCCCTTTCACACCTGGACAAAAGGAACACCTGTGTGAGAATGCTATTCATTGACTACAGCTCAGCTTTCAACACCATAGTGCCCTCAAAGCTCATCAATAAGCTAAGGTCCCTGGGACTAAACAGCTCCCTCTGCAACTGGATCCTGGACTTCCTGATGTGCCGTACCTGAGGTTGTGAGGGTAAGATCCGCCACGCTGATCCTCAACACAGGGGCCCCTCAGGGTTACGTGCTCAGCCCACTCCCGTACTCCCTGTTCACTCACGACTGCATGGACAGGCACGACTCCAACACCATCATTTAATTTTGCTGATGACACAACAGTGGTAGGCCTGATCACGAGACAGCCTTTAGGGAGGAGGTCAGAGACCTGGCCGTGTGGTGCCAGGATAACAACATATCCCTCAATACGATCAAGACAAAGGAGATGATTGTGGACTTCAGGAAAAAGAGGACCGAGCACGCCCCGATTCTCATCGACAGGGCTGTAGAGGAGCAGGTTGAGAGCTTCAAGTTCCTTGGTGTCCACATCACCAACAAACTATAATGGTCCAAGCACACCAAGACAGTCATGAAGAGGGCACGACAAAATCTATTCCCCCTCAGGAGACTGAACAGATTTGGCATGGGTCCTCAGATCCTCAAAAGGTTCTACAGCTGCACCATCGAGAGCATCCTGACTGGCTGCATCACTGCCTGGTAAGGCAATTGCTCGCCCTCCAACCGCAAGGCACTACAGAGGGTAACGCGAACGGCCCAGTAAATCACTGGGGCCAAGCTTCCTGCCACCCAGGACCTCTATACCAGGCGGTTTCAGAGGAAGGCCCTAAAAATAGTCAAAGACTCCAGCCACCCTAGTCATAGACTGTTCTCACTGCTACAGCATGGCAAGCGGTACCGGAGGGCCGAGTCTAGGTCCAAGACGCTTCTCAACAGTTTTTACACCCAAGCCATAAGACTCCTGAACAAGTTATCAAATGGCTACCCGGACTATTTGCATTGTCCCCCCTCCCCCACAACCCCTCTTTTACACTGCTGCTACTCTCTGTTTATCATACATGCATAGCCACTTTAATCGTACCTACATGTACATAGGACCTCAATGAGCCCGACTAACCGGTGCCCCAGCACATTGGCTACCAGGACTATCTGCATTGTGTCCCGCCACCCCCCACCCGCCAATCCATCCATTACGCTACTGCTACTCTCTGTTTATCATATATGCATAGTCACTTTAAACATACCTACATGTACATCCTACCTCAATTAGCCCGACTAACCGGTTCCTGTATATAGCTTTGCTACTGTTATTTTTCACTGTCTTTTTACTGTTGTATTTACAGTGCCTTGCGAAAGTATTCGGCCCCCTTGAACTTTACGACCTTTTGCCACATTTCAGGCTTCAAACATAAAGATATAAAACTGTATTTTTTTGTGAAGAATCAACAACAAGTGGGACACAATTATGAAGTGGAATGACATTTATTGGATATTTCAAACTTTTTTAACAAATCAAAAACTGAAAAATTGGGTGTGCAAAATTATTCAGCCCCCTTAAGTTAATTCTTTGTAGCGCCACCTTTTGCTGCGATTACAGCTGTAAGTCGCTTGGGATATGTCTCTATCAGTTTTGCACATCGAGAGACTGAAATTTTTTCCCATTCTTCCTTGCAAAACAGCTCGAGCTCAGTGAGGTTGGATGGAGAGCATTTGTGAACAGCAGTTTTCAGTTCTTTCCACAGATTCTCGATTGGATTCAGGTCTGGACTTTGACTTGGCCATTCTAACACCTGGATATGTTTATTTTTGAACCATTCCATTGTAGATTTTGCTTTATGTTTTGGATCATTGTCTTGTTGGAAGACAAATCTCCGTCCCAGTCTCAGGTCTTTTGCAGACTCCATCAGTTTTCTTCCAGAATGGTCCTGTATTTGGCTCCATCCATCTTCCCATCAATTTTAACCATCTTCCCTGTCCCTGCTGAAGAAAAGCAGGCCCAAACCATGATGCTGCCACCACCATGTTTGACAGTGGGGATGGTGTGTTCAAGGTGATGAGCTGTGTTGCTTTTACGCTAAACATAACGTTTGCATTGTTGCCAAAAGTTCAATTTTGGTTTCATCTGACCAGAGCACCTTCTTCCACATGTTTGGTGTGTCTCCCAGGTGGCTTGTGGCAAACTTTAAACGGCACTTTTTATGGATATCTTTAAGAAAGGCTTTCTTCTTGCCACTCTTCCATAAAGGCCAGATTTGTGCAATATACGACTGATTGTTGTCCTATGGACAGAGTCTCCCACCTCAGCTGTACATCTCTGCAGTTCATCCAGAGTGATCATGGGCCTCTTGGCTGCATCTCTGATCAGTCTTCTCCTTGTATGAGCTGAAAGTTTAGAGGGACGGCCAGGTCTTGGTAGATTTGCAGTGGTCTGATACTCCTTCCATTTCAATATTATCGCTTGCACAGTACTCCTTGGGATGTTTAAAGCTTGGGAAATCTTTTTGTATCCAAATCCAGCTTTAAACTTCTTCACAACAGTATCTCGGACCTGCCTGGTGTGTTCCTTGTTCTTCATGATGCTCTCTGCGCTTTTAACGGACCTCTGAGACTATCACAGTGCAGGTGCATTTATACGGAGACTTGATTACACACAGGTGGATTGTATTTATCATCATTAGTCATTTAGGTCAACATTGGATCATTCAGAGATCCTCACTGAACTTTTGGAGAGAGTTTGCTGCACTGAAAGTAAAGGGGCTGAATAATTTTGCACGCCCAATTTTTCAGCTTTTGATTTGTTAAAAAAGTTTGAAATATCCAATAAATGTCGTTCCACTTCATGATTGTGTCCCACTTGTTGTTGATTCTTCACAAAAAAATACAGTTTTATATCTTTATGTTTGAAGCTTGAAATGTGGCAAAAGGTCGCAAAGTTCAAGGGTGCCGAATACACTGTTGGTTAGGGCCTGTAAGTAAGCATTTCACTATAAGGTCTGTATTCGGCGCACGTGACAAAGAAACTTAGATTTGATGTGATTCTGGCGGAACTCCCCAAAAATATGAAGGGAAGCCTGTTTGGATTTGTCCTTCAGTGGATTGCTAGCTAGTTAAAGTCAGCCCTTTCCTAAATTAGTCATGGATGGAGATAAGGATTTAGACTTGTGGTTTTACCTAATTCTCTGTAATGGCCAATGATTGTAACTGTGATTCTGATCCAACCATTAATTCATACATTCTTTCTCTGGCCTAAGAGGATGGAAGATGTAGCAGGCTATACCCACCTCGCAAAATGTAGTTGAAAAGACGAAAATGCCCGACGTCCAATCTCCGTTTGGTTTTGGTTGAAAGTTTCAACGACTTGAAAACAACTTAATTTCAACGTACTTGCAGCCTATACACATGAACGCAGTATAAGAAAAATTGGTCTAAGGACATTTTATTAACATCACACATCACGCCAGTATTTACACCCAGTATTTCTGTACAACGTTAGTGCTAATTGTCTTTGTTCCACTAATGAAGAAGACTGACTCAAATCATCATCTCCTCATATTTCAAACATCCAGCGTGAAAAAGGATACATTTCTTATTCCATACCTTAACATTAAGTGAATTTTTTCCATTACATTTGAACAATTCTGTTTTGATATTTCATATAACATGTAGTAATCGTCATTATTTATGCAACCAACTGAATTTTTTTTTTTTACAATTATATTGTTTGCAAACAATGGAGTAAAACAAGTGTCGAATATTGCATCATATTCTTACTCTTTTAATCAATGGCATCAACATATTGCTATACTAATGAACCCAATGACCGACCAATCAACATTCTTGCAAAACTAATGAACAAAAATGTGCAAAAGGAACATATATTTTGGTCCATCTTTGAATCAAAAACTGTATAAATTTAGCATATCTTCCTCTGTGTCAAAATGATGGATGTTTAGTATCACCTTTGAATGAATCCAGTGCATTTTTGTTAACATTTATTTTTTATTTTTTATCATTAATAAGTCGAAGGATTCAACTAATGAAAACTGAAACAAATCAAATGGATCAAACAGATCAATCCCACTTTTCAAGCCTGTTGAAGATGTTTGGTGGTGGTGTGGTAAACACCATCCTCTGGCTCTACCAGGGGAATGCTTCAGGTGGTCTCCCACAGCTCTGCGTATGTCATGTTCTGTGGCCTTGCTGTTCCATTTCTTGACTGCCAGGGCAACACAGAAATAAACATATTTAGTCATGTTATGTATATACAACACTCAATGTAATAGATATGTAGCAGCTTACACATATCTATTACTTTGAAGGCACTTAAAGGTGACGCCTGTCATCCGATCACTCCAAGCTGCATTAGGTCTGGATTCACTAAAGTCCCATTGTGCTCACATTAGGTTCAGATCTGCCAGGATGGGCATTGTGTTCAGAATTTGACATAGTCTGGATGCAATCAGGCCACCAAATATGTATAAGCTACGTAAAGAGACGGGGTGAATGAGTGGGGAAAAGTACACGCTACACAAATTACTTTCAGAATAACAAAGAACAGATGTGGGTTCCTGAGAGGAAATCAACTGTCAAAAGGGGAGAGAAACTACATGAATCAGTGGACAATTTTTCACTAATGTAAATGAATATTTAACACTTTTTGGGTTACTACATGGAATCATGTAGTAACCCAAAATTATTTCATAGTTTTGATGTCTTCATGATTATTCGACAATGTAGAAAATAGTACAAATAAAGAAAAACCCTTGAATGAGTAGGGGTGTCCAAACTTTTGACTGGTACTGTAGATGGAACATACTTGCTTTTGCATACGTGATATAAATATTTACCATCCAAACCATGTGACCTCTCACCTCTCTGGCTGTAGAAGTGTCTCACTGTGCTCGACCCTCGCTGGGTCCTCAGAGGAGAGGAAGGCTGGGAAGGGATGGAAGGATGAATGGATCAATCATTCAACAAGTCAGTAAAATAAAGGGAGTGTTGATTAGCTTAAATATCCATCTCCCACCCATGGAGAGACCTATATTCTGTATCTTACCCTCCAGATAGTCTCGGGGGTAACGAGGCGGCTTGCCTCATTCCTGGTCAGCTGACATGGCAGGGGGAGAGAGAATCATCACTGGTTCATACACACACAGGACAAGGACAATAAGCCTAGTTAATACAACACTACTATAGAGAAATAGCAATGGCGTCTTTTTGTAGGCATTAACTCCACCATGGTTCGTTGGACGAAGCCTATGGGGAAATGAATGCCGTTTTGGTAGGGTTTTGGATGAGTGTAGAAAGTAAGGTCTGTGGTAAACACAGGCTTGGGAGTTTTGTTCTATGAGATAATCATCAGCTAACGTCACTTTTTGTGAATTTCTAAGTATTTATGTCACCATAAAAAGCACATAAACGCTTCATAATTCATCAAATTATCCCGTAGAACAAAACGTATAAGATTTCCTAAGCCTTGTTTTAACCTCAGACCTTATTTTACGCGTTTATCCTAAAACCCTACTCCTTCCCCATAGGAATGTCTGAACAAACCAGAGGCAACTCAGTTCACTTTTTTAGGACTACAATCTGGTGAGCTCTATTTCATGCCCTCTTAAACTGAATTAATGTGAGGATTTTAATTAAATATAAAACTTCAGTCTCACAGAGAACGCTATGTTCATATTTGTAGTGTATAACAAGAGGTGCCAGCTCTGAGTCTGGGTTTGATTATGATAATGCTATCTCTTACCTATCCATCTCTGAGTCTGGGTTTGCTCCTGATTTCTGGGCCACTGAAGCAGACTGGGATGTTACTGCCTGAGAGGTTTGTCTGCCCTTTGACCTCTTTAGGAGGATCCATTGTCATCAAGCGGCTTTGTTTCTTCATCAGACAGTTAAGTCATAAGTGAGAGCAGCTCCTTGGTCTGCCATTCCTGAGGGAGAGAAACACAAGACTGATAACAAGGCAGCCACAGCGTCGTGTAGGGGTGCATCTCAATAGTCTACAGTGGCTTCCTCTATCTCCTTTCTTTCATGGTCATTGATCTGAACAGGAGACAGGTGAAAGCATTATGGTATTTGTTTTCCCCTGTTCTGTCAGATCAGGAGGGCAGGAAGGCATGGTGGGACAGGTGGAGCAGGTTCTGCATGTGTTATATTTTTTATTTTTATTTTTTATTTTACCTTTATTTAACCAGGCAAGTCAGTTAAGAACAAATTCTTATTTTCAATGACGGCCTGGGAACAGTGGGTTAACTGCCTGTTCAGGGGCAGAACGACAGATTTGTACCTTGTCAGCTCGGGGGTTTGAACTCGTTACTAGCCCAACGCTCTAACCACTAGGCTACCCTGCCGACTAGGAAAGGCCCTGCAGTATTTTTGCATGAAACAGGCAGAGAATTGAAAGTAGCCACGGTTTGCAGGTTCAGAATTACATTCTGTTTACCATCTGTCTGAGTAGTCTGACAAATTCATCATGATAATACTGCTAAACTGCAAATAGTTGTATTGGTGTTAGATTAATTTAACTAAATCCATTTGCCCATTAATTGTAGAAATAGAAAAAAGGAAGAAAGGGGTTTAATGAGAAAGGAAACCAACATGTACAGTTGTATACAGGGAATGTTAGGGACGTTGAAAACAGGAAGAGGGGGGAGTTTTATGAGGAAGGAAACCTTGGCCTACAGCTCAGTGAAACCATTATGTACTGTTGTATGACAGGGAATGTTTGGGAGGAGGACGGTTTAAAAGTCTATTGCAATTTTATTTGTTCAGTTCGATGATTTCGCATCTAGTTGTAGATTACAACTATTTGGTTTGTGGGGGATGTTAAAAGACTATCAATTGTAAATTATTTGTCTAAGGTAATTCAGTGAAAAGGTGCTTTTGGGTGAATGTGTTTCCCTCAGAACTGTGGAGAGAAGTGTACTTACTTGCTGGTAGTAGAACCAGTTTCACAAGGGACATAAAGAAGAGATACTATCTAGGCTACATTTCTAGGGCAAACTCAGCAGAACGTTTTTGAATTCATGCATATTGTGCAGTTGAAAGAAATGCTGACAACAACCTTAATGATTAGTACTACTTGTATTCTAATGTTGTATCAAAATAAATGTATGCATGATAGCGCAGGCACGCAGCCGGTTTGGGTTCCGTGTTCGTCTCTGCAATTTAGAATATTAGTGGTAGGCTATGCCTATACAAAAATACCAAAAAGTTAGAAGCGGTATCCATAGACCAAACAGTTGAACAGATTTTTATTCAGGAGAATCGCATTGATTCAGGCTATTCATTTCAGTGCAGCTGCGTACTTACCCATAACCTATAGCCTAAACGGAACCAAAAACACCCCTGTCTATTTTGATCACAGATCATGACAAAGCCTGCATATTTCATTGATTTAGCCCACTATCGCCTAGAGATTTGATACACATGAAGCCCTACAGGTTCTCTGAAACAATAGCCTGGCGAGGATCCTTTGACTCCTCCCCGCGCCATATGTGTTCCCAATTACGCTAAATGTTGTCCTATTAATAAGCTTAGAATATTTTCCTATTCATTTGCATTGGTTAACCGGTGTCAGAGGAAGGCCCTAAAAATTGTCAAGGACTCCAGCCACCCCAGTCATTGACTGTTCTCTCTGTTCCCTCAAGGCAAGCGGTACCGGAGCTCCAAGTCTAGGTCCAAAAGGCTCCAAACAGCTTCTACACCCAAGCCGTAGGACTCCTGAACAGCCAATCAAATGGCTACCCGGACTATCTGCATTGTCAACCCAATATTATTAATCAACCAGGTTGTCACCGAAATATTATATTATAATATAATAGTATCCTTTTCATTTTCTTTCATTGCTGCCAATATTGTTTTCTATGTTAGATTTCACTTAATACTTTGGGATACTAGTGCACAAAAAACACTGACAAATACAGTGTTTTACTCCAATTTGGCAACCCTCATGAAATCTTACTTAGCAACAGTAATATGCCAGAAACCAACTTTAAGAAACAATTGAATGTAGATCACATTTACCACAGTGTACAGAATCTGGACGTACCTCAGGTAGCATTTGTAATGATGAGTGCGGTCAGAGCTTGAATCTGTGGGAGAATAAACCAGTAATGAACAAGGACAGTGTGAAAGTGAGGCTATAGTTTCATAGCACTTTGACCATATCTTAGTTGTCCTCATTGCATTGATAACAGGAAGTAATAGAGCATACACCTTTAGTCATATGGCTGAAGCTCTTGACAACTCACCATCTACAAAACTAACACCTGCAAGATGCTGTACTTTCTTCTGTTTCATTGTACTACATTGCTTGGTGTTTCCTCTAAATCTGATGATGCCTAATAGAAGGAAACATATTACTCAATGAAACATTTCTAGTTCAGCCCAGAGTAAGTAGAGCAATAATAACATCTGCTCAGCTAACCTTAGCACAGTGACGGTTCAACATGTAGATTATATCAACATACCTCTACAGCATTTACTGTCACTGGAGAAAAAGTCACTGTTGTTGTACTTCTTTTCTTCCTTAGAATTACAATTCTTCTTCTTATTATTATTATAGGAGCTATTAGGACTGATGCCACAACAACACCAATGATGATTCCAGGTTCTATTCTTGAGGATTGTGGTCCACATTCAGAATTGGACCAATGAGTTCCTGGTCTTAGTTCTTGAAGACCTAAAGATTTACACCTGTAACACATAATATAACAGTCTGAGACAGCGATTTGATCATTCAACTTTCTGTTTTGTTGTAGATTTGTACTTTAGTACTTTAGTTTGATTTACCTTAGACTTCAATACAGGGCACACAGGAAGGTGGAGTCAATACAGGGCACACAGGAAGGTGTATGTTTAGATTTAGTACAATGCCTATGTACACAATGTCCTGTTGAAAAGAATAATTACCTTTTGGTATTATTATCATCATAATTATTATTGTTGTTATTATTATAATTAACCCTTCATAAAAATACACAAGGTCCTTACCAGGCCTACACATTCTGCAATATCTGTCACCTATTTTATAGATGGATCATATGTGGAACAGGGTTCAATGTTTAGAAGTTTAAAATGTATCTGAAAATAGAGAAGAAATAAAACATCACAATCAGCATCCATTACATTTAAAGATGTGACACCAAACCCAAGATAACATGTTAATTTCAAATTCAGTCAATAAATGTTAATGAAATGCATTTCTCTCCATGGGTTTTCTACAATGTTTTCAGTCAAATTGAAACTAAGACTATATAGTAGGCTAATAATAACTCTAATTCATATTTCACGAGGGAAAAATGTACATCGATCATTTGTTTTTTTAAACATGCCAAGCCACAAAATGTGCAAATCAGAAATGTTTCACTTACAGTGAAACATATCAAGCGTTCAAACTGTGCCATGGTTCCTCAGTCCTCACCAGGTCACTGGAAAGACCCACGTACCAGATTTGTGAGGTTCTTAGGAGTTTTGAAGTATTGAGATGAACAGACCTGTTGACTTAATGTATTTTAGTACATGCACTGTATAGTAAGAATAGCTCTTATATTCTGCTTAAATATTGCATACACTGCGCAGTTAATAAATATAATATAGTAATGTACGTTGGCTGGCCTCCCCTGAGTTATCAGTCATCACCGTCAATGTGAATAAAAGTTTACTGAATCATCATAAAATATAATAACTTTTCAATTTGTAAATTATGATATCTTGCTGAATTCAATCACTGGAAGAACAAAACATTAACAAGCTAGTTATCAACTTTGAGAAGTTTGAAACAAAAATGGACAAATAGTTATTAGAGAATGCTTCTCTCTTGTGGTGACGTAGCCTTGTACATGGAGCAATGTCCGTTCTACCAAAGACAGCGCAGTATGAAGACAGACTAAAACTGCTTCATCAATAGAAATCCTCGCTCACACTTGTAGGTGATGTCATGGCAACGTTGGCTTGCCAAACTCATGCGTAGAAACATGTCATTGGGTTTAACGGTCGTCCCGAGTCGAAATGCGCATGTGCAAACCGTCAACTCAAAGGCAGTTCGATATATAAAGTTGTTTTTGACGAAAATGAAAATGTGTCAATTAGTCACTTTCTCCAAGGCAGGAGTAATAACATGTTCAACTACTTAAGACATTGGCTCCAATCTAGGTTGTGCCTTTAGATTTCGAGAAGATGTACAACTAAGGACGAATTCTTCAATTCTCTAATTTATTTTTCAAACCCCGGCCTGGGGCCTCCTTTATAATTTGTGCGTGTGTACAAAATGGACCCTAAAACATGCGTGTGTCAGTTTTCAAGCAGAAGTTGGCATTTATAAAAACTGAACTTGACATGAAAATGTGCTCACCTTCCCGCAAACTTTAGAGCATGCTTTTGCAGAGTTTCTAGTGGTTGAAGTTTAGCATTGAAAACAGGCAAGTAGACTAGTATTTTGTGCAAATGGGGGATATTATGGAGAGGCTTATTCATAACAATAAACAGGTTAATAACAAGATGCAATCATTTGCCGTTAGTGAGAGGGAGAATCAGTTTTCTATAAATCTATTAGGTTGATTTTAGTGTTTGCTTTTCATGTATTGTGTAGATGATGTGTGTCACGTTCTGACCTTTAGACATTTAGTATGGTCAGGGCGTGAGTTGGGGTGGGCAGTCTATGTTTGGTTTCTGTTTCGCCCTAGTATGGTTCTCAATCAGAGGCAGGTGTCATTAGTTGTCTCTGATTGAGAATCATACTTAGGTAGCCTGGGTTTCACTGTTGGTTTGTGGGTGTTTGTTTCCGTGTGAGTGTTTGTCGCCACACGGTACTGGTTCGGTTTGGTATATTTCACGTCATCGTTTGTTTTTGTTCGAGTGTTCATTTTGTCTTTATTAATAAAATATCGTCATGAACACTTACCACGCTGCATCTTGGTCCGATCCTTACTCCTCTTCAGACGAAGAGGAGATCTGCCGTTACAATGTGTGTATACAGTGTAATTGTTGTTTATTGATGTTCATGCAGGGCTCATCTGCGAAAGAGACCATGGTCACAGCATGACTCCCTGCATAAATAAAAACGTTATAAGTGTTTTATTCATTTTCATGATCATTGCATCATAAATTCCTCACCTATTCAGTGATCTTTTCATACTCACGAGGTACCATAGGCCTACAACAAGAAAGCCATTCATCCAATCTCTCATTTAATTTGACCAACTTCACAGTAGTAAACAGAGGAGCTTTTTCAAGTATTTTGCTCTATGCCATCGATCCGGTGGGACAGAAGGTCACTTCTGTAGCTTACACCTGAATACAGTAATGTAATACAATATTGCATTTATACACAATCCATATTTTCATAATTGTTGCAGAATAAATAGCATATCTAATATGTCCAATTAAATGAGAGATGAGCATGGTCATTTGTTGTAGACTATAGCTACTTTGGGAGTATGAACCCATCATGGCTGGAAAAGGTGACGAATTGATGCTGCAGTGATTATGGAAATTAAATAAATAATATCCTTGGAAATGGATGCTTATTGATAATTATTTTAAAATGCAAAGAAACTAAATAGATTTTCTCGCCTTTCACTAAAAGCAAATTATTAACCTGTTTATTGTTATGAGTAAACCTGTCTAGACATCACACAATTATACATCAAGATGAAAATATGTCATGCTTAAAGTTAGGCTACATTCACAGAACATGTAAAGTAGGTTATTTCTATGTAAACACGTCATATTCATCTAACCCCAGCCTTGATCCCAGTAGTGTAGGGCCCTGGACTAATTTGACTTCCTTTAGGATCAGCGTCTTTGGGACTAATTAGTTGTTTCCATTGTTCCTAGATCAAGCACAGCTAAAGTCCTTTAAAATATACTGAGAATGTGACTTCTCCGTAAAATGGTTTAATTTTCATTTCTCTTACATGTGAAGTTTGAGGAATTCATGATAATGCTGGATGAGGATAAGGACACCCTGATGCATGTTGGGACATGCCTTTCCTGTTACTTCATCAGTTAACTTCAAATCAAATCAAATTTTATTGGTCACATACACATATTTAGCAGATGTTATTGTGCTTCTAGTTCCGGTAGTGGCTCGGGTGATGATCTTTTTTTGCCTTCCTGTGACATCTGGTGTTGTAGGTATCCTAGAGGGCAGGAAGGTTGCCACCGGTAATATGTTGTGCAGACTGCTGGAGAGCCCTGCGGTTGTGGGCGGTGCAGTTGCCGTACCAGGCGGTGATACAGCCCGACAGGAAGCTCTCAATTGTGCACCTGTAAAAGTTAGTTTGGGTTTTCGGTGACAAGACACATTTTTTCAGCCTCCTGAGGTTAAATAAAAAAAACTATTACGTATTACTGCGCCTGTCTCCAATCATTATACAACGTGACACTAGGACAAGTGACTAGTGACGCTGTTGTTTTCACTATATATTTTACCTCTTGGGGATGTTATTCGAAAACATAATGTTAACTTTCACTGCTATGCGGATGATACACAGCTGTACATTTCAATGAAACATGGTGAAGCCCCAAAATTGCCCTCGCTAGAAGCATGTGTTTCAGACATAAGGAAGTGGATGGCAGCAAACTTTCTACTTTTAAACTCGGATAAAACAGAGATGCTTGTTCTAGGTCCCAAGAAACAAAGAGATCTTCTGTTGAATCTGACAATTAATCTTAATGGTTGTACAGTCATCTCAAATAAAACTGTGAAGGACCTCGGCGTTACTCTGGACCCTGATCTCTCTTTTGAAGAACATATCAAGACCATTTCAAGGACAGCTTTTTTCCATCTACGTAACATTGCAAAAATCAGAAACTTTCTGTCCAAAAATGATGCAGAAAAATTAATCCATGCTTTTGTCACTTCTAGGTTAGACTACTGCAATGCTCTACTTTCCGGCTACCCGGATAAAGCACTAAATAAACTTCAGTTAGTGCTAAATACGGCTGCTAGAATCCTGACTAGAACCAAAAATTTGATCATATTACTCCAGTGCTAGCCTCCCTACACTGGCTTCCTGTCAAAGCAAGGGCTGATTTCAAGGTTTTACTGCTAACCTACAAAGCATTGCATGGGCTTGCTCCTACCTATCTCTCTGATTTGGTCCTGCCGTACATACCTACACGTACGCTACGGTCACAAGACGCAGGCCTCCTAATTGTCCCTAGAATTTCTAAGCAAACAGCTGGAGGCAGGGCTTTCTCCTATAGAGCTCCATTTTTATGGAACGGTCTGCCTACCCATGTCAGAGACGCAAACTCGGTCTCAACCTTTAAGTCTTTACTGAAGACTCATCTCTTCAGTGGGTCATATGATTGAGTGTAGTCTGGCCCAGGAGTGGGAAGGTGAACGGAAAGGCTCTGGAGCAACGAACCACCCTTGCTGTCTCTGCCTGGCCGGTTCCCCTCTTTCCACTGGGATTCTCTGCCTCTAACCCTATTACAGGGGCTGAGTCACTGGCTTGCTGGGGCTCTCTCATGCCGTCCCTGAGGGGGTGCGTCACCTGAGTGGGTTGATTCACTGATGTGGTCATCCTGTCTGGGTTGGCGCCCCCTTGGGTTGTGCCGTGGCGGAGATCTTTGCGGGCTATACTCAGCTTTGTCTCAGGATGGTAAGTTGGTGGTTGAAGATATCCCTCCAGTGGTGTGGGGGCTGTGCTTTGGCATAGTGGGTGGGGTTATATCCTTCCTGTTTGGCCCTGTCCGGGGTGTCCTCGGGTGGGGCCACAGTGTCTCCTGACCCCTCCTGTCTCAGCCTTCAGTATTTATGCTGCAGTAGTTTATGTGTCGGGGGCTGGGGTCAGTTTGTTATATCTGGAGTACTTCTCCTGTCCAATTCGGTGTCCTGTGTGAATCTAAGTGTGCGTTCTCTAATTCTCTCCTTCTCTCTCTCGGAGGACCTGAGCCCTAGGACCATGCCCCAGGACTACCTGACATGATGACTCCTTGCTGTCCCCAGTCCACCTGGCCGTGCTGCTGCTCCAGTTTCAACTGAACCGCGGCCCTAGGACCATGCCCCAGGACTACTTGACATGATGACTCCTTGCTGTCCCCAGTCCACCTGGCCGTGCTGCTGCTCCAGTTTCAACTGTTCTGCCTTATTATTATTCGACCATGCTGGTCATTTATGAACATTTGAACATCTTGGCCATGTTCTGTTATAATCTCTACCCGGCACAGCCAGAAGAGGACTGGCCACCCCACATAGCCTGGTTCCTCTCTAGGTTTCTTCCTAGGTTTTGGCTTTTCTAGGGAGTTTTTCCTAGCCACCGTGCTTCTACACCTGCATTGCTTGCTGTTTGGGGTTTTAGGCTGGGTTTCTGTACAGCACTTTGAGATATCAGCTGATGTACGAAGGGCTATATAAATAAATTTGATTTGATTTGATTTGATTTGACAAGTGCATTGATTATGTCAAGCAATGCTTCAATGAGAAACCTCATAGATTGATAAGTAATGTCTCCAGCAACACAGGGTTTACATCCATTCATGGGATAGGTTGTACTGCCCTCTAGTGTCAGTGGCATTAACAGACATTAACTAAATCTAACGTCAATCCAATATCAATACAAAGTATTTGTCACTGATTATGATCCTCCGGGTGGTAGTCCAGCTGCAGGAGGAAGTATCCCAGAAGAAACAGGAAGTAGCTGATGTCAAAGGATAGACTAGGCAGCTCAGCTTTTGCTCATGGATGTCTAAGAAAGTGCATTAATTATGTCAATTGAGGAATGCTTCAATAAGGAACGTAAAGATTGGTGAGTAAAATAAAGGGTGTAGATAATGTACCTCCTGCAACACAGAGTTAACTGAATTGTAAAGGAAATCATTGTGATCATTATCAAAAAGTGACCATCAAAATCAAATATGATTGGCTCATTAGACCTTATTGATGTATGGAGTTGCTGAATCCCTGCTTCTCCAGGAAGAGTAACTTGCATGAGTAATCTCTCGTGGACAGACTACTTAAACACACATGGTAGGGTCGGTCTGTCATGATACAACAGGATGTGTGAGACAGCAGCCTTAGTTCCGGTGCTTTGGACAAATCAGGATTTGTTTGGACCCCAGGAAGAGTCAGCAGCTAATGGGGATCCCTACTAAATACATTTCACAGGTGTTAATATCTTTCTGATTTCGGAAGGGGACATTTGGCCCATAGACTTGACCCGTAACTTGAAAAGAGGAAGGGTGGAGCTCTTCGTTCCGATTCTCTTAACACGTATGTACCTAGAACTTAATCCAGCATCTGACCAATGACGCAAGATTTGAGTTCTGGGTTAACCTTGATTACCGCATGAGGAACAGCTAATGGGGATCATAATAAACTAAACTTCAATGTAACGGCTGTTGAAAGGAGAGGACCAAGGTGCAGCGTGGTATGTGTCCATATTTATTAAATTAACACGGAAATAACAAAGAGCACGACCGAAACAGTTCTGACTGGTGCAGACACACAACAGAAAACAATCACCCACGAAACACAATAGAAAACAGGCTACCTAAATATGGTTCTCAATCAGGGACAACGATTGACAGCTGCCTCTGATTGAGAACCATACCAGGCCAAACACAGAAATAGCAAATCATAGAAAAACTAACATAGACAACCCACCCAACTCACGCCCTGACCATACTAAAACAAAGACATAATAAAAGAACTAAGGTCAGAACGTGTCTTCAATGAAAACCTGAAAGTGGTTGAGTCAAGCGAAGCGAGTCATAATAACCTCCCAACTTGTTCTATATTCTGACAGATTCCAAAAAAACTATAATAATAATAAATGGGATTTAAAGCGCCATTTAAATTAAAAATAAGCAAAGAGTAAAAACAAAGAGGAACAAAACAATCGAATTAAAACAGAAACAAAGCTACTTATGCTTGCTACATCTCCAGTCGAGTCATAATGTCCTCCAGAACATCATGAAGATGTGTCACAATTAGTGATGTTGTCCGCTGACTTTATCCATATCACCCTGTCATCATGTGCTAGAATATATCATCTGTTTTGATGAGTCAGAGCATACATCTGGTCACCGGCTAGGTTGTACTCTCTTGTCATTCTTAGTCATCTTCTTCATGCTTCAAATTCATCTTCAAATGCAATGATGTAGTCAGCCAGTTGAATCATAACACCTTACATTAAGGCATACTTTAAGAATAATCTATTCATAGAATTATACATTATGAATCAGTAGTAAACATGGTTCCCAATGAATCTCATTCCAGTTTAGTTCAGGTCTTGGTTTAGTGTCTAACGTGTGGTTAACTGACAGTACTGACAAACTGCACTGAATGTTAAATTTAGAACTCTTAATAAATGGTTGAACTTCATAGAAGATATTGGCACCTTTAGAAGGCTGCGTGGATAAACCTGGTTCTGTGTCTTCCAGCATGAGAGGCTGAGATTGAAGATCATCCAGGCTGTGTTCTCTTCTCCTGGAGCCAAACCCCCCCAGACTGAAGTCAGTGATCAGGCTCTTCACCCCACCATGCAGGTACCTCAAGGGATCATTTGATAAATCTTCATCCAGGTCAATGTTTTGTACCCCACGGATAACATATTCTCAAACAAGTTAATTAAACACATAAATAAACTGGATACTACCCATGTCACCACCCCCCCACCAATAAAAAATATAAAAGGTTGAATAAGTAAAACACAAAATTATCCAGTAATGCTGAAGTTTACCTATAAGCTATACCCATGACAATTTGGAAGATTTAAAACATTGCATAGAATACTGAATGTTTGTTAGTTTTAGAAAACATTGATGACAGTTCAAAGTTCTACCAGAAACTGCAGCAGAAAGGAGAGAAAATCCTTCCTGTTACTCTGTGATGTACAGGGAGCTAAAGCTGAGTGTGATAAGGTGCGTCTCGGTGAGAGATGTAGGAGTCAGGCGCAGGAGAGCGGGGATTTCTGAGAAGCGTGTTTAATATACAGTGATATATATATATAGTCCACCAATACAAAAATGGCACAGACGAAAACCCAAAACTACGCTCTCGAAGGATCAGAAACTTGTGCCAACACACGAAGGAACAAACTCGGTTCCGACACTTAGATACACGTGACTAAATTGAGCTACAACAGATCTAAGTAAATGTTATATTTGAGATTCTTCAAAGTAGCCACCCTTTTCCTTGATGACAGCTTTGCACGGCATTCCATGGCCTTTTCTTTGCAACTCTGCCTAGAAGCAACTTGCAACACAATATAAGTGTTAGTCCAATTAGTTGTCGGAGATTGCTCCAGTGAAAAACCTAAATCATAATCGCTGTGGGTGATCTTCCTTCCTTTACATCCATACCTTTTTACTAGATGATGCTCATACACTGAGTATAAGAAACATTAGTAACACATTCTAAATATTGAGTTGCACCCCCCCTTTTGCCCCCAGAACAGCCTCAATTTGTCGTGGCAAGGACTCTATTAAGTGTCGAAAGCATTCCACAGGGATGCTGGCCCATCTTTACTCCAAGGCTTCCCACAATTGTGTCAAGTTGGCTGGATGTCCTTTGGGTGTTGGACCATTCTTGATACACACAGGACAATAACTGTTGAGCGTGAAAAAACCCAGCAGTGTTGCAGTTCTTGATACAAACCGGTGGACCTGGCACCTACTACAACACCCTGGTCAAAGGCACTTACATCTTTTGTCTTGCCCATTCACCCGCTGAATGACACACATACACAATCCATTTCTAAATTGTCTCAAGGCTTAAAAACCTTTCTTTAACATGTCTACCATCCTTTCATCTACACTGATTCACATTTCCACAAACTTCAAAGTGTTTCATTTCAAATGGTACCAAGAAAATGCATATCCTTGCTTCAGGGCCTGAGCTTCAGGCAGTTAGATTTGGGTCTGTCATTTTAGGCGAAAATTGAAAAAAAAGAGTATGATCCTTAAGAGGAAGTGTAGCTTATAAACAAAGTTATCAAATCACAAGTTCCATTCTCCTCTTCCAGCATTATCACGAGTTCCATTCTCCTCTTCCAGCATTATCACGAGTTCCTCACACCTTCACGTAAACAAGAGAACTGAATTTAAAGGCAGTTCTTAGAAAAGTCACATTCACAGTGTATTTGAAAGGACTTTAGGTGTGCTTGATCTAGGCACAATGGAAAGATCTGAAGTGTCCCAAAGGTGCTAACTGCCTGCTGGTTAAGCTAAATCATGAGCACCTGAAGTATGTCGTGGAAATTCTAAACATTAAAGGGAAAAGCAAGAGAGGTTGCAGGTTCTCTCAAACAGCAAAGTTCTTTATTAATAAGATTAGCAAAAATGTAGCTGGTTAGCATAGACCCAAAATGGTACACAGCGAAGAGCCCCCAAACACATTTTAAATGGTCTTTTATAGCTTTCCTTAGCGTCTATCTTTGCCAGCTGGCAAACAGCCATATGTCCATATATGGTTACACATTTTGCAGTGTTGCTAAGCATCTCATACTTCATCACATGAGGAAACAGGAACCGTATCCCGTACAGACCCACTTGAACAGGGTCAGACAAGTCTAATGAAACCAGTCGTTTCCTGCTTTCTCAGGGCATAGCGCAAAGCTAAGATTAACAGAGTAAGATTTATGCTTGTATAAATCCTTAAACCTGCAATATTTCCCCCATAAATATTTAAATTATTTGAAATACATATTTGACCCAGGTTTGATTGACAGTTATAGATATAACCTAATCTACACACTCAAAGCATGTTCATAACTTCCTGGACATGGCCTGTAGCTGGTCAAACTGGTTCTTCAGCCTCTGTTCTCAACTCATCCTGCTGGCCTTTAGCAGTGAACAGCTCTCCTTCCTTTATAGACAGAGTTCTACACAAGGAACTCACTGTACCTGCAGAGTACAAATACAGTATTGATTGGGAAAACATACAACACAAGTTTGACCTTTAATGGACATGATTGCTCACACCTTTTCAAACCTTTCAGATCTCAGGGGGTGAGGGCTAAGGGTTGATTTAGGTTTGGGGGCTCATCCTCCCCCAGTTTAGGCTCTAAAGCTGTGTTTGATACTGTATATCAATGTGAACACACCAGAAGAGATCACATGATTCATCCTAGCCTCTAACTCCCTCATCAGTGGTTTGTTGGTTCTCTCCACTTCCCTCACCTGTTCAGTAAGTGATAAACTGTTGTCTCACTATAAACTGTTGTCTCACTGTCCACATAATTCTCTGTATAACTGAAGAGCTGTGTTTGTGGTCATGTTCCAAGACTCAGACATGGCCACCATGCAAGATTAGTTTTCGGTCAAATTTCAGAAGATAACATTACATGCAGCCTGTATATCATTTTCAAATGTTAACAAATGATGAATTCCTTTCTCTGACCAAGTTAACTAAGGGCTAACCTCATGCTGCATGGCTTGGTGTTCGGTCTCTGATTGAGTTGCTGCTCTGTCCAACAGGGCTAGGAACCCTCCATGTTCAGGACCCCTCCCAGAGCTGGCATCTCAGCCTGTGGATCTTCTCTTCTATCCTGGCTGTATGCTGGCTCTTCTCCTGCACCTCCTTCTGATTCCTGACCTCCTCTGAGAGACACACGATCAACTCCACAGTTAACACAAAGAAACACAGAAAAGTATGTGAGATGAAGGTTACTTCAGCGCCGCATTTTCACTATTTTGTATATACATTTTTCTTTTCATTAGTTTTATTTTGACAGGTTTTAATATTTAATTCTAGATGTGTGTCGCATTGTATAATGATAGAAGACAGGCACAGGAATACGAAAATCTAGCTACCAGTCTGTAAGAAGCCGCCAGAGCTGTCAGTCTACATGGAGCAGCCAGAGCCGCCAGTCAGCATGGAGCAGCCAGAGTCGCCAGTCAGCATGGAGCAGCCAGATCCATCAGTCTGCCAGGATCCGCCAGTCAGCCAGACTCTTCCAGATCCGCCAGTCAACCAGACTCTTCCAGATCCGCCAGTCAACCAGACTCTTCCAGATCCGCCAGTCAGCCAAGGATCTGCCGGATCCAGCCAGGATCTGCCGGATCCACCTGCCTGAGCTTCCTCTCAGCGCTGGGCTTCCCCCTCAGTGCTGGGCTTCCCCTCAGTCCCAAGCTGCCTCAGTCCAGAGCTGCCCCTCAGTCCCGAGCTGCCCCAGTCCCGAGTCCCCTCAGTCCCGAGCTGCCCCTCAGTCCCGTGCTGCACCTCAGTCCAGTGGGGTTCTGGGTGAGGACTACTAGGCCATGGTCGGCGGCGGGGTGGACTATCCTAGGATGCGAGGAGGAGGAACTAAGACATTGATAGAGTGGGGTCCACGTCCCGCGCCGGAGCCGCCCACCCGGACCCTCCCTATTGTGTTAATGTGCGTCCGGGAGTCCGCACCTTAGGGGGGGGGGGGGGGTTCTGTCACGCCCTGGTCGAAATATATTATGTTTGTCTTCATTTATTTGGTCAGGCCAGGGTGTGACATGGGTTATTGCGGTGTGTTTTTGTCTTGGGGTTTTGTGGGGTGTCTAGCATAGTCTATGGCTACCTGAGGTGGTTCTCAATCAGAGTCTGGTGATTATCATTGTCTCTGATTGGGAACCATATTTAGGTAGCCATATTCTTTGAGTGTTTCGTGGGTGATTGTTCCTGTCTCTGTGTTTATTGTCACCAGATAGGCTGTATAGGTTTTCACGTTCCGTTTGTTGTTTTGTATGTCAAGTTATTTCATGTCGAGTTCCTCTTTATTAAAGAACATGAGTAACCACCACGCTGCATTTTGGTCCACTTCTCCTTCAACAGACGAACGCCGTTACAGATAGATGGCACTGTTAAAGTTGTAGCACTGCTTTTGTAGTCAGTATATGTCTGTATACCCATTAAACCTTGTCAAATGGACAAAGGTCACAAGTTGTTGTTCAGTACATGAGCTACAATACTCTCACAGATCTCTGAAATATACAGTACAGAGAAGTTCCTACTTCCCATTCTCATTATGAGAAATGGTCAGTTCTGTCAGCTCTTCCTGAAGAACAGAGATCTCTTGGTTTTCTTCACCTCTTCAAACTGCCAGGTGAGTGATTTCCTCACCTAACATCAGCATGTTCTGCTCCTTTAAAAAGAGGGGTTATAATACTACAACTACAGTCAATACTGACCTCCAATATGATGCTGGGTAACTGGTTTTCCTGGGAGTGTGGAGGGGTCCAGCAAATCCTTCCCAGGAGCAGACTTACATAACATTATGTAACAGTATAGCTTCCGTCCCTCTCCTCGCCTCAAACCAGGGACCCTCTGCACACATGAACAACAGCCACCTCACGAAGCATCGTTACCATCCCGCCACAAAACCTGCAGCGCGATGGTAAGGGAAACAACTACTTCAAGGCCTCAGAGCAAGTGACATCACCGATTGAAACGCTATTAGCGTGCACCACCGCTAACTAGCTAGCCGTTTCACATAGGTTATAGACCACCAACAGGAAATGTTTACTGACTGTATTTTGTGGATGTTAAGAACGTTTGTGTAACATATTATTGTAGAATGGAATGATAGAAGTCACCTATCCAAATAATAATTTAGATTAGATGTCCAGGGCTTATGTTTACATTTTACCAAGATCATATATCTCTATGGTTATTACAGAGAAGGTTTTAACATTCCATCTCAAAGAATAGAGTTTTTCTATGAGACTGCCATCATAGAGATGACACACGTTCTCTCTCTATGGCTGCTGATGTCATAGAGTGGTTGTTACATAGAATATAATGAATTGCCAGGGTTAGAGGTTCCAAGCCTGTTATATTCATTCTGTTTATATGGGTGTTTGACATAATTTAAGAAGATATCTTAAATTATGTCAATCTAAACAATGGTGTTTGAGGGGGCCAATCAGAGTGAATGAGAATAAACATGCATTTCATCATTCTAAGATCAGTCCTAAATGTGTATGCCTTACTGCGACATTGCAGCATTTGTCATGCATAGGTGTAATAGGTGGCAGGGAAGTCAGGCGCAGGAGAGTCAAACTGAGTGTAAAATGGTGTAATAAAGTTCCAAGAGTATGCTCCATAACAATAAATGTACAAACAAACCAAACATGGGTACGAGGACCCGACGCGCACCTATACAACAATCACACTATACTGACAATAAAACAATCTCTGACAAAGACATGAGGGGAAACAGAGGGTTAAATACACAACAGGTAATGAATGGGATTGAAAACAGGAGTGTGGGAAGACAAGACAAAACCAATGGAAAATGAAAAAAGGATCAATGATGGCTAGAAGACCGGTGACGTCAAACGCCGAGCACGGCCGGAACAAGGAGAGGCAACGACTTCTGCAGAAGTCGTGACAGTACCCCCCCCCCCCCCCCGACGCGCGGCTCCAGCTGCACGTCGACACCGGCCTCGGGGACATCCCGGAGGGCGAGGTGCAGGGCGATCCGGATGGAGACGGTGGAATTCTGATAACATGGAAGGATCTAACACGTCCTCCACCGGAACCCAGCATCTCTCCTCCGGACCGTACCCCTCCCAGTCCACGAGGTACTGAAGGCCCCTCGCCCGACGTCTCGAATCCAAAATGGATCGAACAGAGTACGCCGGAACCCCCTCGATGTCTAGAGGAGGCGGAGGAACATCACGCACTTCAGCCTCCTGGAGCGGGCCAGCCACCATCGGCCTGAGGAGAGACACATGGAATGAGGGGTTAATACGGTAATGAGTGGGTAGTTGTAACCTATAAGATACCTCATTCACTCTCCTCAGGACTTTAAACGGCCCCACAAACCGTGGACTCAGCTTCCGGCAGAGCAGGCGAAGGGGCAGGTTTCGGGTCGAGAGCCAGACCCTGTCCCCTGGTGCGAACACTGGGGCTTCACTGCGGCGACGGTCTGCGCCAATTTTCTGGCACCTTATGGCACGCTGAAGGTGGACGTGGGCTGCCTCCCAGGTTTCCTCAGCGTGCCGAAACCAATTGTCCACCGCAGGGGCCTCGGTCTGGCTCTGATGCCAAGGAGCCAGAACCGGCTGATACCCTAATACACATTGAAAGGGAGTAAGGTTAGTGGAGGAGTGACGTAGCGAGTTCTGAGCCATCTCTGCCCAGGGCACGAACTTCGCCCACTCCCCCGGCCGATCCTGGCAATAAGACCGCAGAAACCTACCCACATCCTGGTTAACTCTCTCCACCTGCCCGTTACTCTCGGGGTGAAAACCTGAGGTAAGACTAACCGAGATCCCCAGACGCTCCATGAACGCCTTCCAGACCATTGATGTGAACTGGGGACCCCGATCAGACACTATATCCTCAGGCACCCCATAGTGCCGGAAAACGTGTGTAAACAGGGCCTCTGCAGTTTGTAAGGCCGTAGGGAGACCGGGCAAAGGGAGGAGACGACAGGACTTTGAAAACCAATCCACAACGACCAGGATCGTGGTGTAACCCTGTGAATGTGGAAGATCAGTCAAAAAATCCACCGACAGGTGCGACCATGGCCGTTGAGGAACGGGTAGAGGTTGTAGCTTACCTCTGGGCAGGTGTCTAGGAGCCTTTCACTGGGCGCACACCGAACAGGAAGAAACATAAATCCTCACGTCCTTAGCTAAAGGGGGCCACCAGTACCTTCCTTCAAGACAGCGCATCGTCCGACCTATACCAGGATGACCAGAGAAGGGTGACGTGTGAGCCCAATATATCAATCGGTCGCGGACAGCAGACGGAACGTACAGACGACCAGCTGGACACTCAGGGGGAGAAGGCTCTGCACGTGACGCCCGCTCAATGTCCGCGTCCAGCTCCCACACTACAGGCGCCACCAGACACGAAGCTGGGAGTATGGGAGTGGGATCCATGGACCGCTCCTCTGTGTCATACAGCCGAGACAATGCGTCTGCCTTAATGTTCTGGGAGCCTGGTCTGTAAGAAAGAGTAAACACAAAACGAGTGAAAAACATGGCCCACCTTGCCTGGCGAGGATTCAATCTCTTCGCCTGCCGGATGTACTCCAGATTGCGGTGGTCAGTCTAGATGAGAAAAGGGTGTTTAGCCCCCTCAAGCCAATACCTCCACACCTTCAATGCTTCTATGACAGCTAACAGCTCTCGGTTCCCCACATCATAGTTTCGCTCCGCCGGGCTGAGTTTCTTCGAAAAGAAAGCACAGGGGCGAAGCTTCAGTGGCGTACCCGAACGCTGAGAGAGCACTGCTCCTATCCCAGCTTCGGATGCGTCCACCTCCACTATGAATGGCAAAGAGGGATCCGGATGAGCCAGCACAGGCGCCGAGGTAAACAGAGTCTTCAGGTGCTCAAAAACCCTGTTCGCCTCAGCCGACCACTGCAAGCGCACCGGGCCCCCTTTAGCAGTGAGGTAATGGGAGCTGCCACCTGACCAAAACCCCGGATAAACCTCCGGTAGTAATTGGAAAACCCCAAAACGCTGCAACCCCTTTACCGTGGTTGGAGTCGGCCAATTACGCACGGCTGTAATGCGGTCGCTCTCCATCTCCACTCCTGAAGTGGAAATCCGATGCCCTAGGAAGGAGATGGATTGTTGGAAAAACAAGCATTTCTCAGCCTTGACATATAGATCATGCTCCAACAGGCGACCAAGCACCCTGCGCACCAGGGACACATGCTCGGTGCGTGTAGCAGAGTATATCAGAATATCATCGATATACACCACTACACCCTGCCCGTGCAGGTCCCTGAAGATCTCATCTACAAATGATTGGAAAACTGATGGAGCATTCATCAACCCATATGGCATGACCAGGTACTCATAATGACCTGAGGTAGTGCTAAATGCCGTCTTCCACTCATCACCCTTCTTAATACGCACCAGATTGTACGCACTCCTGAGATCCAATTTTGTGAAAACATGTGCCCTGTGCATTAACTCAATAACCATATTGATCAGAGGTAGCGGGTAACTATATTTCACTGTGATTTTATTAAGACCTCGATAATCAATGCACGGGCATAAACCGCCATCCTTTTTTTTCACAAAAAAGAAACTCGAAGAGACGGGTGAAATGGATGGCTGAATGAACCCCTGATGCAGGGATTCAGAGACATATGTCTCCATAGCCTCCGTCTCCGCTTGCGACAGAGGATACACGTGACTCTTGGGATATGCAGCGTCTACCAGGAGATCTATCGCACAATCCCCCCATCGATGGGGTGGTAATTGAGTCGCCTTCTTTTTACAGAAAGCGAGAGCCAAATCGGCATATTCGGGGGGAATGCGCACGGTGGAGACCTGGTCTGGACTTTCCACCGTAGTAGCACCAACGGAAACCCCTAAACACCTACCTGAGCATTCTCGCGACCACCCCGTGAGAGCCCTCTGTGGCCAAGAAACAGTGGGGTTATGACAAACTAACCAGGGTAGGCCTAGCAGCACAGAATACGCAGGAGAATCAATAAGGAAAAGACTCATCTTCTCCTTGTGATCATACACAAAGGTGTGGTTACCTCCCAGATAAACCCTGACCCTAATGGTCGACTATCTAAGGCATGAATAGGGAAAGGCATATCCACATGAACAATAGGGATCCCTAAACTATGAGCTAGACTTTTATTAATGAAATTCCCAGCCGCACCTGCATCTACTAGTGCCTTATACTGGGAATGCAGTGAAAAATCAGGAAAAAAGACAGACAAACATTAGTGCAGCAGAGGGCTCTGGATGAGAATGGTGCCTACTCACCTGGGGTGACGCCAGAATGTCCTGCCTGCCCTCTCTATTCCCAGAGGAACCAACCCGGCACTGATCAGCAGTGTGCCCTCTGCGACCCTGAATGGTGCTCGAGCGGGGACCCCCTCCGGTCTCCCTGCGCACCATCCCTCCCAATTCCATAGGTTCGGGAGAGAGGGTGCGGGAGGATGGAACAACCAGACCCCGATCTAGACGTCCACGAGTAGCCAGCATGTTGTCCAGCTTGATGGACATGTCCACCAGCTGGTCGAAGGTGAGGGTGGTGTCTCTACAGGCCAGCTCCCGACGGACGTCCTCGCGTAGACTACAATGGTAATGGTCGATCAGGGCCCTGTCGCTCCATCCAGCGCCGGCAGCCAAGGTCCTAAACTCCAAAGCAAAATCCTGGGCACTCCTCGTCTCCTGCCTCAGATGATAGAGGAGCTCACCCGCTGCTTTGCCTTCAGGTGGGTGATCGAATACTATCCGGAATTGGCGGGTGAACTCCTCAAAATGGTGCAACGCGGCATCCTCCCTTCTACACACAGCGCTGGCCCATTCCAGGGCTTTCCCGGTGAGGCATGAGACGAGGGCGTAACTCTTCTCACGGTCAGATGGTACTGGGGAGGCCGTGGCTAGATATAAGTTCAGTTTGAGGAGGAAACCCTGGCAGCCGGCAGTATCTCCGTTGTATCCCGTGGGTAGGGATAAATGGATCCTCGATTCCGGAGAGGAAAAAACGTTCACGGGAGATTCCGGTTGTGGTGGTGGTGGCGCTGGAGAAACTCCCTGCCTCTCCCAGCGATCCATTTTCTGGACAATGTTCTCCATGACGGAGCTGATACAGTCAAGCTCCCTCGCTTGTTCCTGAACGTGTTCCTCCAGGTCCATGGGCATAGTGTCCTCTCCTGCTGACTTCATATATATTGGTCAGAGATTCTGTCATGCATAGGTGTAATAGGTGGCAGGGAAGTCAGGCGCAGGAGAGTCAAACTGAGTGTAAAATGGAGTCTTTTAATAAAGTTCCAAGAGTATGCTCCATAACAATAAATGTACAAACAAACCAAACATGGGTACAAGGACCCGACGCGCACCTATACAACAATCACACTATACTGACAATAAAACAATCTCTGACAAAGACATGAGGGGAAACAGAGGGTTAAATACACAACAGGTAATGAATGGGATTGAAAACAGGTGTGTGGGAAGACAAGACAAAACCAATGGAAAATGAAAAAAAGGATCAATGATGGCTAGAAGACCGGTGACGTCGAACGCCGAGCACCGCCCGAACAAGGAGAGGCAACGACTTCGGCAGAAGTCGTGACAGCATTATTGTTTGTATTTTGTGTTTTATTTTATTACAGTGACAAATACATGACAACAGTGGGGATTACAGAAACATACTCATCAAATTAAATTGCAGGTTAAATGTTCTTTAAAAACAAAAGAAAACATACATTTAGTATGGATTCACAATGGTGCTAATATCCACTCAGAATAAACATCCCTTTTGATTACCTTAATGGGTATTTAAATCCAGTATGAGTTTGCAGTGTGTTCCGTTATCCTACAGACACGACACATTGTGACATGGTACTTGAAGAAGAAATGGAAGTTATTCATTTCGTACACTGTTTAGATTGAGGACATCTAAGCGAAGTCTATATTTGTCATGACAATATAAACGGATGGATGTGTGGCCATAGTATCTATTGGCTGATTTGGCGATCCGGAGTGTAGATCATTGTTTTGAAAGCATTATGACATGTGATAGTGTGAAATCCTTTATCTCCAGTGACAATAATTCTATAGCCTAGTTATGATGTGTTCATACACGATGTCCAGATTTTCACAGGCGGACCATTTACAAGTTAAATCATGAGGAGAAATGTATTTTACCAACTGATAGAACATAGGTTTTCACCAAATTGATTTGTATTTCTGGGGTGGATTATCCATTTAAACTGAATAGTGGATTATCAGTAGGTTGCCTCCCACTTTTCTCAACGTTATCTGGAAAGTCAGAGTGAAAGTAAAATAGTCCAACTGCCAACCAAGACGGGGTAAGATACAGATTATGTGTGTATATGTAGAAATAGCCTACTTAAAATGTACCGTGCAGTAACTGAAAAATAATGACAGATTTTAATTGTGATCAATGACTGTATTTGTAATTTTACGACAAGGCTGATCTCTTCCTTTTGTTTTCAATGTCTGTTCTACCTCTGGTGACTCAACTGCATTTTGATTAGGAAGTGTGGTGCTAAACTCACACAAGCGAGAGGTATAGTCATCTGCACCCAATGCAGCTACAGCCTTCAACATATTCTTACCTCTTTGTTGATTTGATATACAGAATTTTATAAGGTAGAAAGTGTCAAACAACACTGCCATTTCTACAAATATGAAAAGATAGAGGGTATGATCATCAAACAGTATCAGTTTAGATCATACAAGGGAGAAACCTTACCTTATATTCAGGAAATCTTTACATTTTTCAGTTTAAGTGCCTGCACCTGCTGTCACCTCAAATTCAAATCCAAATGTTTCAGTTGGGCAGTTCCTGCAAGAACCCCCACAAACTAAGGAGGTTTTTGAGGAGGTCCCACCTCCTTTGGGGTTCTTGGAGGCATTTTTCATAGCCAAGAACCCTGAGGAACTTTTAGGATCTTAGAAGAACGCTTGTTGGAATGCAACATTTTGGAGTGGAGGCATTCATCGTTATTTTGGCCTGCTGCCAGGTGTAGGACATTGCTCCATGCATGGGCAAATTGGACATCTGGCAAACGGCAGAAAGACCAAATCATTTTTTATTGGGGTGAGTTGTTAAAAAATAAAAATAAATTAAATCATATTTTATTTCTACAAAAAAAACATGGCCGGCGGGTAGTGGACCTGTTTTCGATTACTTTTGTACGATATCTCTGTTGTCAAAATAATCTGTATTGAGCACTTGGCTGACCAGTAGGCAAGACCGCCCCACCCTCCCAAAATGGTCCGGCCCAGTTATCAGATTAGCTGAGCTGAAGTGGCACACATTCAAAGTCAAACGGGTAACAAAAAGAGTGATACATAGACTTACAAAGATGAGGTCCAAGAGCAAGAGAGGGACTGTGGTGATGTGTCCACTGTTATGTTTAAGGCTTGGATTCCACCTGCTGGTATGGTGCTAAACTGTTCAGTTACAGACCGGATTCCATAGTTCTATGTGCAGGATATGGAAGTTGTTACAGGCTGGCTACATGAAACATCCACAACTAAAGGATCATTGTGGTATCTGAAAATACACTTATCCTATAAGTATGATGGTGTACTTACTACGTGCACATGCTAAAAGAAAGAAATGGGTAGATAACAAACTGGGCCATTGTAGCAAAGTATTTATAAACTAAAAATCAGATCTCTTAAATATTTCATTCATATTCGTTCTATTATCTATACAATAGGCCATAATTGATTTTGGCCCAATAGGACTGGCATATTCCCATTTTCAAGGAGCTTTCCGTCTTGATTGTGTTGTTTTGCCTAAAGACCTTTAGGCCTACCTATAGAAATGTTTGAAAACTCCCACTCTCCCAACCAAGTACACGTGGTGTAGCACACACATCCTGACTCCTGTGATTGCAGACACAATAGGAGTAGCTATGTCTGTTCTCTCTACTAAATAACCTGGCAGTGTTAATTCCAGAGTCCTACCAAAGAATCAATGTGTGGAAAAAAGAGCCTGGACACTCGCCACAGACGTCTCTCTCCTATAGGTGAAGCACGCTGGTGGGCCAAGGATGCTGCTCTGAAGAAGGTCTTTGTATTCTTTGGCGACCCACAAAATGCTCTGTTTGTGGATGTCATTCTCACCTTGATGGTTAATTGAAGAGATGGCAGGTCAAAGGCCAACTGTACGTGTCAAGGCCAGAGCATTAACAGAGTCTCTTCTCAAGATACAACACAATCTTCACTGCCCAAACAGTTCTGTGTATATTTGAGAATACGTCCCCTCTCTCCATGTACCTTCAAACCAGTGGCATGGACATCCTGACAGAGGGATGGTATTGGGAACACAAGAGGCTCTGCAAAATAATGTGAGGGACTTGCTGTGGAGAGGGCTGCAAACAGCTTCATGCAGTGGTCCACTGACAAGCTGCAAGAACAGGATGAAGACAACGAACTGGAAGTGCAAGCTGAGATGCCTCAGAAGAGAACAAAGAAAAGGAAGACCATGCCATGATACCGTGATAGGGATGCAGAGAGGGTCTACAAGACTAAGGTGCACTCTGTCATCATGGATACAGTCACTGAGAGCATCTGTCAGCGCTTGCTGACACCAGGCAGGTTGCACACAGACTTTACTCATCTGGACCCCAGCAGGTTCTCAGAGATACAATATAATGGATTGCCCCAGACATCACTTGCAAAACTAAGCAAACTCTTGCTTGAGTTTGACAGTCAAGCAGCTGTCAGCACTTTGCAGTGTGAGTTGACTATTCTTGCCTGTCAGGGGGAGAGACTGAAAACATCAGCAGTGGAGAAATACACAACCAGGACTGTGAGAGATACCTGCAGATGGACCTGATGAAGAATAAGTGGAGATGATGAATGCAAGTTGTTCAACATGTTTGAACTGTTCTGTATGTTGTTGTCAACGTCTACAGTGGTACATCTTGTTGACAGAGGCCTACCATGTTATCGGCCTGGGGTACAAGTTCCTATTCACCGTTTGTGTCACCCAGGTAGCCTGTGAGAGGAGCTTCTCAACTAGAGGTCGACCGATTAATTGGAATGGCCGATTAATTAGGGCCGATTTCAAGTTTTCATAACAATCGGAGATCGGTATTTTTGGGCGCAGATTTGCCGATATATATATTTTTTTTACACCTTTATTTAATCTTTATTTAACTAGGCAAGTCAGTTGAGAACACATTCTTATTTTCAATGACGGCCTAGGAACGTTGGGTTAACTGCCTCGTTCAGGGGCAGAAGGACAGAGTTTCACCTTGTCAGCTCGGGGGATCCAATCTTGCAACCTTACAGTTAACAGCTCCAATGCAATAACGACCTGCCTCTCTCTCGTTGCACTCCACAAGACTGCCTATTATGCAAATGCAGTAAGCCAAGGTAAGTTGCTAGCTAGCATTAAACTTGTCTTATAAAAAACAATCATAATCACTAGTTAACTACACATGTTTGATGATATTACTAGATATTATCTAGCGTGTGCTGTGTTGCATATAATCTGACTGAGCATACAAGGATCTAAGTATCTGACTGAGCGGTGGTAGGCAGAAGCAGGCACGTAAACATTCGTCAAGCATTGCGCTGTTTATGACTTCAAACCAATCAACTCCCAGATGAGGCTGGTGTAACCGAAGTGAAATGGCTGGCTAGTTAGCGCACGCTAATCGTGTTTCAAACTTCACTCCCTCTGAGCCTTGGGGTGGCTGTTTCCCTTGCTCTGCATGGGTAACGCTGCTTTGATGTGGTGGCTGTGGTCGTTGTGTTGCTGGTTCGAGCCCAGGGAGGAGCAAGTAGAGGGATGGAAGCTATACTGTTACACTGGCAATATTAAAGTGCCTATAAGAACATCCAATAGTCAACGGTTAATGAAATACAAATAGTATAGAGGGAAATAGTCCTATAATAACTACAACCTAAAACTTCTTACCTGGGAATATTGAAGACTCATGTTAAAAGGAACCAACAGCTTTCATATGTTCTCATGTTCTGAGCAAGGAACTGAAACGTTAGCTTTCTTACATAGCACATATTGCACTTTTACGTTCTTCTCCAACACTGTTTTTGCATTTTTTAAACCAAATTGAACATTCATTATCTACTTGAGGCAAAATTGATTTTATTGATGTATTATATTAAGTTAAAATAAGTGTTAATTCAGTATTGTTGTAATTGTCATGATTACAAATACAGTTTTTTATTTTTTATTAAATCGTCCGATTAATCGGTATCGGCTTTTTTGGTCCTCCAATAATCGGTATCGGCGTTGAAAAATCATAATCGGTTGACATCTTTTCTCAACTCTCAAATTCATAAAACATCAACTCAGGAGCACCCTATCCTACGATCTCTTGGAAGCATTTATTCTGATGGCAACTGAAAAGGAAATCCTTATGGTCCTGGATACAGATGATGTCATTGGCAGGGTGACAGAGAAGAACTGCTGTGACACCTTCTGACAAAAGGGTAGGGAGGGCAGAGTGACAGCAGAGGAGAACAAGAAGAGACAGACAGGCTGACAGACTGACAACAAAGTTACAGACAGTGACAGATCAGAACAAGACAACTGAGGAGAATATCTGACAGACTGTGACAGATCAGAACAAGGTAAATCACAGAGGGACAGTGACAGCAGAGATGCAGAGACAGACAGCGCAACAGGGATAAAACAGACTCAGAGGCCCAGTTATAGTGATGAGTTGTATCTCCAGACTCCAGTGGTGTTTTAACATGTAATTGTTTTAAACATGAGCTGGTTAAAAAAGGAGGAAGACCATGTTTCTTCACTCACTGGGACAGTAAAGGTTGGGAATCTCTGTACTATAGTGTACTACTGATGTTATATGCTGCAGGTTAGAAGGGTTAGGTTAAGGTTAGGAAAGGGGTTAAGGTTAGCGGAAATGCTCTCCTAACCTGCAACAATAATACCTTCCTGGTCGTATCTGTATCAAGTGTCAAAGATGGCAACATTCTCTAATAACTACACGCCTATTTCTGTTTCATACTTCTTTTTTATTCATTTTTTCTTCAGTGATTCAATTCAGTAAGATATCATCATTTACTAATTAAAAGAATTATATTTACATGTACTAAAATACAATAAGTCTGCAGGTCAGTTCATCTCGATTCTTCAAAACTCCTAAGAACATCACAAATCCAGTGTGTGTGTCCTCCAGTGAGTTGGAGAGGATTGAGGAACAATGGCACCATTTGAAATCTTGATATGGACTGTGAGTGAAACTTTTCTGATTTATTTGGCATGTTTAAAAACAATTATCAATGTAAATATTTCCCCTATGAAATATAAATCAGAGTTATTATTAGCCTAATGGTTCTGTCCATTTTAATGAAACCATTTAGAAAAAAACGTGGTGGAGAGATGTACATTTTCACTAGGTCAGCGTTTCCCAAACTCAGTCCTGGGGACCCTAAGGGTCCTGGGAACCCTAACATTTAGTTTTTTGCCCTAGCACTACACAGCTGATTCAAATAATGAACTCCTCATCAAGCTTTGGTTATTTGAGTCAGCTGTGTAGTGCTAGGGCGACAACCAAAACCTTCAGCCATTTGGGTCCCCAAAACCGAGTTAGGGAGTTGCTGACCTAGATTATCTTGGGGTTTTTGTCACACCTTTAAAGACAAATTAAAAACACGCCAGGGGAGCCACCACACACACTCACAAAATACTCTTTAAAATGGTCCCATGTAATTACTATCATTGTTTTTGAAATGTGAATATTTCTGTAAGTTTTATAAATACACACCATCAGTTTACATTTTTGTGATTTGTTTTCTGACATTTTCTCTACTTCCAGATAACTATTATATTGGTGTTTGAAAGCATTGGATCCTGTATTGCATGTGGTAGAGCTGAATACAGAATAAGGGATGAATGTTGTCCCATGTGTTCACCAGGTAAGAACCCTCTCTTTACATTATATGAATCACCAGACGTTAATACATCATCAACACTAACAGAAAAACGTGACATTGTGATTCTCTCTTCACCAGGAAATCGTGTACATAAGCATTGTACTGAATTCACCAGTACCAGCTGTGTGCCCTGTGTTGATGCTACTTTCCTTGATGAGCCCAATGGTCTCATAAAATGCAAAGTGTGTATCAACTGTGATCCAGGTAAGAGTGGTCCTGTGTGTCTGTACTGAAACCCAGACACAAACACTGATATGTTAGTCTGTGTTGTTATGCTATGAGGATATGTCAGTTGTAATCTGCATCAGATAATAGATGCCATGTTTTCTCTCTAGGTTTGGGTTTGAAGGTAAAGCAGTCATGTAGACCTTCATCAGACACTGTCTGCGGGACACTGGAGGGATTCTACTGTCTAGACCCAACTAAGGAGGGTTGTAGAGCAGCCCAGAGACACAGCAGCTGTAAACCTGGTCAATACATCAACCACACAGGTTGGTCTTCTGTCTCACCTCATTATACTAATACTTGTATTGTCATAATTCAATTTAGTCAAGTTGGTAACTTCAGTGTGAATAATCATTAACAGTTCATGGAATTGAATTAGTAGGGGAAAACACAAAATGCAATTATGTATTTCTGCAGGAACAGCATCTACAGATACTGTGTGTTCTGACTGTACTGGTGACACCTATTCAGATGGATTATTAGCAGCCTGCCAGCCACACACACAGTAAGTTCACATATGTTTACATACATCAAAAGTGTAGGATAAATAATACAACATAGTACAGTACAAATATACAATATCATGGAAAGTTGAATGATCAAATCGCTGTCTCAGACTGTTATATTATGTGTTACAGGTGTAAATCTTTAGGTTTTCAAGAACTAAGACCAGGAACTCATTGGTCCAATTCTGAATGTGGACCACAACCCTCAAGAATAGAACCTGGAATCATCATTGGTGTTGTTGTGGCATCAGTCCTAATAGCTCCTATAATAATAATAATAAGAAGAAGAATTGTAATTCTAAGGAAGAAAAGAAGTCCAACAACAGTGACTTTTTCTCCAGTGACAGTAAATGCTGTAGAGGTGTGTTGATATAATCTACATGTTGAACCGTCACTGTGCTAAGGTTAGCTGAGCAGATGTTATTATTGCTCTACTTACTCTGGGCTGAACTAGAAATGTTTCATTGAGTAATATGTTTCCTTCTATTAGGCATCATCAGATTTAGAGGAAACACCAAGCAATGTAGTACAATGAAGAAAGTACAGCATCTTGCAGGTGTTAGTTTTGTAGATGGTGAGTTGTCAAGAGCTTCAGCCGTTTGACTAAAGGTGTATGCTCTATTACTTCCTGTTATCAATGCAATGAGGACAACTAAGATATGGTCAAAGTGCTATGAAACTATAGCCTCACTTTCACACTGTCCTTGTTCACTTCACTGTCTGATGAAGAAACAAAGCCGCTTGATGACAATGGATCCTCCTCAAGAGGTCAAAGGGCAAAGAAACCTCTCAGGCAGTAACATCCCAGTCTGCTTCAGTGGCTCAAAAATCAGGAGCAAACCCAGACTCAGAGATGGATAGGTAAGAGCTAGCATATTATAATCAAACCCAGACTCAGAGATTGATAGGTAAGAGATAGCATTATCATAATCAAACCCAGACTCAGAGATGGATAGGTAAGAGATAGCATTATCATAATCAAACCCAGACTCAGAGATGGATAGGTAAGAGATAGCATTATCATAATCAAACCCAGACTCAGAGATGGATAGGTAAGAGATAGCATTATCATAATCAAACCCAGACTCAGAGCTGGCACCTCTTGTTATACACTACAAATATGAACATAGCGTTCTCTGTGAGACTGAAGTTTTATATTTAATTAAAATCCTCACATTAATTCAGTTTAAGAGGGCATGAAATAGAGCTCACCAGATTGTAGTCCTAAAAAAGTGAACTGAGTTGCCTCTGGTTTGTTCAGACATTCCTATGGGGAAGGAGTAGGGTTTTAGGATAAACGCGTAAAATAAGGTCTGAGGTTAAAACAGGCTTAGGAAATCTTATACGTTTTGTTCTATGGGATAATTTGATGAATTATGAAGCGTTTATGTGCTTTTTATGGTGACATAAATACTTAGAAATTCACAAAAAGTGACGTTAGCTGATGATTATCTCATAGAACAAAACTCCCAAGCCTGTGTTTACCACAGACCTTACTTTCTACGCTCATCCAAAACCCTACCAAAACGGCATTCATTTCCCCATAGGCTTCGTCCAACGAACCATGGTGGAGTTAATGCCTACAAAAAGACGCCATTGCTATTTCTCTATAGTAGTGTTGCATTAACTAGGCTTATTGTCCTTGTCCTGTGTGTATATGAACCAGTGATGATTCTCTCTCCCCCTGCCATGTCAGCTGACCAGGAATGAGGCAAGCCGCCTCGTTACCCCCGAGACTGTCTGGAGGGTAAGACACAGAATATAGGTCTCTCCATGGGTGGGAGATGGATATTTAAGCTAATCAACACTCCCTTTATTTTACTGACTTGTTGAATGATTGATCCATTCATCCTTCCATCCCTTCCCAGCTTTCCTCTCCTCTGAGGACCCAGCGAGGGTAGAGCACAGTGAGACACTTCTACAGCCAGAGAGGTGAGAGGTCACATGGTTTGGATGGTAAATATTTATATCACGTATGCAAAAGCAAGTATGTTCCATCTACAGTACCAGTCAAAAGTTTGGACACCCCTACTCATTCAAGGGTTTTTCTTTATTTGTACTATTTTCTACATTGTCGAATAATCATGAAGACATCAAAACTATGAAATAATTTTGGGTTACTACATGATTCCATGTAGTAAACCAAAAAGTGTTAAATATTCATTTACATTAGTGAAAAATTGTCCACTGATTCATGTAGTTTCTCTCCCCTTTTGACAGTTGATTTCCTCTCAGGAACCCACATCTGTTCTTTGTTATTCTGAAAGTAATTTGTGTAGCGTGTACTTTTCCCCACTCATTCACCCCGTCTCTTTTACATAGCTTATACATATTTGGTGGCCTGATTGCATCCAGACTATGTCAAATTCTGAACACAATGCCCATCCTGGCAGATCTGAACCTAATGCGAGCACAATGGGACTTTAGTGAATCCAGACCTAATGCAGCTTGGAGTGATCGGATGACAGGCGTCACCTTTAAGTGCTTCAAAGTAATAGATATGTGTAAGCTGCTACATATCTATTACATTGAGTGTTGTATATACATAACATGACTAAATATGTTTATTTCTGTGTTGCCCTGGCAGTCAAGAAATGGAACAGCAAGGCCACAGAACATGACATACGCAGAGCTGTGGGAGACCACCTGAAGCATTCCCCTGGTAGAGCCAGAGGATGGTGTTTACCACACCACCACCAAACATCTTCAACAGGCTTGAAAAGTGGGATTGATCTGTTTGATCCATTTGATTTGTTTCAGTTTTCATTAGTTGAATCCTTCGACTTATTAATGATAAAAAATAAATGTTTTTAACAAAAATGCACTGGATTCGTTCAAAGGTGATACTAAACATCCATCATTTTGACACAGAGGAAGATATGCTAAATTTATACAGTTTTTGATTCAAAGATGGACCAAAATATATGTTCCTTTTGCACAGTTTTGTTCATTAGTTTTGCAAGAATGTTGATTGGTCGGTCATTGGGTTCATTAGTATAGCAATATGTTGATGCCATTGATTAAAAGAGTAAGAATATGATGCAATATTCGACACTTGTTTTACTCCATTGTTTGCAAACAATATAATTGTAAAAAAAAAAAATCAGTTGGTTGCATAAATAATTACGATTACTACATGTTATATGAAATATCAAAACGGAATTGTTCAAATGTAATGGAAAAAAATCACTTAATGTTAAGGTATGGAATAAGAAATGTATCCTTTTTCACGCTGGATGTTTGAAATATGAGTAGATGAGGATTTGAGTCAGTCTTCTTCATTAGTGGAATAAAGACAATTAGCACTAATGTTGTACAGAAATACTGGGTGTAAATACTGGCGTGATGTGTGATGTTAATAAAATGTCCATAGACCAATTTTTCTTATACTGCGTTCATGTGTATAGGCTGCAAGTACGTTGAAATTAAGTTGTTTTCAAGTCGTTGAAACTTTCAACCAAAACCAAACGGAGATTGGACGTCGGGCATAGTCGTCTTTTCAACTACATTTTGTGAGGTGGGTATAGCCTGCTACATCTTCCATCCTCTTAGGCCAGAGAAAGAATGTATGAATTAATGGTTGGATCAGAATCACAGTTACAATCATTGGCCATTACAGAGAATTAGGTAAAACCACAAGTCTAAATCCTTATCTCCATCCATGACTAATTTAGGAAAGGGCTGATTTTAACTAGCTAGCTATCCACCGAAGGACAAATCCAAACAGGCTTCCCTTCATATTTTGGGGGTTCCGCCAGAATCACATCAAATCTAAGTTTCTTTGTCACGTGTGCCGAATACAGACCTTATAGTGAAATGCTTACTTACAGGCTGTCACACCCTGACCATAGTTTATTTGTATGTTTCTATGTTTTGGTTGGTCAGGGTGTGATCTGAGTGGGCATTCTATGTTGGATGTCTTGTTTGTCTATTTCTATGTCTGGCCTGATATGGTTCTCAATTAGAGGCAGGTGTTAGTCATTGTCTCTGATTGGGAACCATATTTAGGTAGCCTGGGTTTCACTGTGTGTTTGTGGGTGATTGTTCCTGTCTCTGTGTTTGTTGCACCAGTCAGGGCTGTTTCGGTTTTCCACGTTTGTTGTTTTGTATTGTTTGTGTTTTCATCATCATTAAAGATGTATCTAACGAACCACGCTGCATTTTGGTCCGATCCTTGTTCCACCTCTTCGTCAGAGGAGGAGTTGGAAGAAACCCGTTACAGAATCACCCACCACAAACGGACCAAGCAGTGTGTCAACAGGCAGGAGCCACAGGAGCAGCGATCACAGGACTTCTGGACTTGGGAGGAGATATTGGACGGAAAGGACCCTGGGCACAGCCTGGAGAATATCGCCGTCCCAAGGAAGAACTGGAGGCGGAGAAAGCGGAGAGGCAAGCGAAGCGGAAAGCAAGAGGCAGCACGGCGACGCTGTTGGAAGCCCGAGAGTCAGCCCCAAGAAATTTTTGGTGCTGACTCTTCCAACGGGCTTCCAAACCAGCGCCTCGCCTCCGTCCAGTGATCTCCTGCTCCTCCTTCAAACCAGCGCCTCCTCCAAACTCCCTGTGCTTTAGAGAGACTCCGCCTCCAGTTCTTCCTTGGGACGGCGTTCTTCCTTGGGATATTCTCCAGGCTGTGCCCAGGGTCCTTTCCGTCCAATATCTCCTCCCAAGTCCAGAAGTCCTGTGATCGCTGCTCCTGTGGCTCCTGCCTGTTGACACGCTGCTTGGTCCGTTTGTGGTGGGTGATTCTGTAACGGGTTTCTTCCAACTCACAGGGAGTATGGCTACGCCAGGTAGGAGACCTGCGCAAACTCCCTGTGCTTACCGGGGGGCTAGAGAGACCGGGCAGGCACCGTGTTATGCTGTGGTGCGCACGGTGTCTCCAGTGCGGGTGCATAGCCCGGTGCGTTCTATTCCAGCTCCGCGTATCGGCTGGGCTAGATTGAGCGTCGAGCCAAATGCCATGAAGCCGGCTCTACGCATCTGGTCCCCAGTGCGTCTCCTTGGGCCAGCTTACATGGCAACAGCCTTACGCTCGGTGTCCCCGGTTCGCCTGCATAGCACAGTGCGGGCTATTCCATCTTGCCGCACTGGCAGAGCGACCGGGAATATTCAACCAGGTAAGTTTGGGCAGGCTCGGTGCTCAAGAGCTCCAGTGCGCCTGCACGGTCCGGTCTACCCAGTACCACCTCCACACCCCAGCCCTCCGGTGGCAGCTCCCCGCACCAGGATTCCTGTACATGTCCTCGGCCCAGTACCACCGGTGCCAGCATCACGGATCAGACCTACTGTGCGCCTCGCCTCTCCAGCGCTGCCGGAGCCTTCCTCCTCTCCTGCGCTGCTGCGCCAGCGCAGAGCCTTCCTCCTCTCCTCTCCCGCCTGTTCAGCGCAGCCAGAGCCTTCCTCCTCTCCTGCCTGTTGAGTCTCCTGCCCATTTGTTGCCGGAGTCTCCTGCCCGTGCCAGAGCTGCCAGTCTGCATGGAGCAGCCAGAGATGTCAGTCTGCATAGAGCAGCCAGAGATGTCAGTCTGCATGGAGCAGCCAGAGCTGTCAGTCTGCATGGAGCAGCCAGAGCTGTCAGTCTGCATAGAGCAGCCAGAGCTGTCAGTCTGCATAGAGCAGCCAGAGCTGTCAGTCTGCATGGAGCTGCCAGTTTGCATGGAGCTGCCAGAGCCGCCAGTCAGCATGGAGCAGCCAGAGCCGCCAGTCAGCATGAAGCAGCCAGAGCTGCCAGTCAGCGTGGAGCATCCAGAGCCGTCAGTCTGCCAGGATCCGCCAGTCAGCCAGACTCTTCCAGATCTGCCAGTCAGCCAGACTCTTCCAGATCTGCCAGTCAGCCAGACTCTTCCAGATCTGCCAGTCAGCCAGACTCTTCCAGATCTGCCAGTCAGCCAGACTCTTCCAGATCTGCCAGTCAACCAGACTCTTCCAGATCTGCTAGTCAACCAGACTCTTCCAGATCTGCTAGTCAGCCAGACTCTTCCAGATCTGCCAGTCAACCCGACTCTTCCAGATCCACCAGTCAGCCAGGATCTGCCAGAACTGCCAGCCAGCCAGGATCTGCCGGATTCAACTACCTGGCTGAGCTTCCTCTCTGTGCTGGGCTTCCTCTCTGTGCTGGGCTTCCTCTCAGTATTGGGCTTCCTCTCAGTCCCGAGCCTCCCCTCAGTGCTGAGCTTCCCCTCAGTGCTGAGCTGCCCCTGTCCCGAGCTGCCCCTCTGTCCCGAGCTGCCCCTCTGTCCCGAGCTGCCCCTCTGTCCCGAGCTGCCCCTCTGTCCCGTGCTGCCCCTCTGTCCCGTGTTATTTAGTAGGGTTGCCGTGGCTAGGAGGTCACGGAGGCGGACAAGGGGGGGAGGACTACGGTGAAGTGGGGGCCACGTCCAGCACCGGAGCCGCCACCGCGGACAGATGCCCACCCAGACCCTCCCCGATAGGTTCAGGTTTTGCGGCCGGAGTCCGCACCTTGGGGGGGGGGGGTACTGTCACACCCTGACCATAGCTTATTTGTATGTTTCCATGTTTTGGTTGGTCAGGGTGTGATCTGAGTGGGCATTCTATGTTGGATGCCTTGTTTGTCTATTTCTATGTCTGGCCTGATATGGTTCTCAATCAGAGGTTCTGATTGGGAACCATATTTAGGTAGCCTGGGTTTCACTGTGTGTTTGTGGGTGATTGTTCCTGTCTCTGTGTTTGTTGCACCAGTCAGGGCTGTTTCGGTTTTCCACGTTTGTTGTTTTGTATTGTTCGTGTTTTCATCATCATTAAAGATGTATCTAACAAACCACGCTGCATTTTGGTCCGATCCTTGTTCCACCTCTTCGTCAGAGGAGGAGTTGGAAGAAACCCGTTACACAGGCCCTAACCAACAGTGCGATTTTCATGTAAAAAATATGTATTAGGTGAACAATAGATAAGTAAAGAAATAAATACAACAGTAAAAAGACAGTGAAAAATATCAGTAGCGAGGCTATATACAGGAACCGGTTAGTCGGGCTAATTGAGGTAGGATGTACATGTTGGTACGATTAAAGTGGCTATTCATATATGATGAACAGAGAGTAGCAGCAGTGTAAAGGAGGGGGGACAATGCAAATAGTCCGGGTAGCCATTTGATAACTTGTTCAGGAGTCTTATGGCTTGGGGGTAAAAACTGTTGAGAAGCGTCTTGGACCGAGACTTGGCCCGCCGGTACCGCTTGCCATGCTGTAGCAGTGAGAACAGTCTATGACTAGGGTGGCTGGAGTCTTTGACTATTTTTAGGGCCTTCCTCTGACACCGCCTGGTACAGAGGTCCTGGGTGGCAGGAAACTTGGCCCCAGTGATTTACTGGGCCGTTCGCGTTACCCTCTGTAGTGCCTTGCGGTTGGAGGGCGAGCAATTGCCTTACCAGGCAGTGATGCAGCCAGTCAGGATGCTCTCGATGGTGCAGCTGTAGAACCTTTTGAGGATCTGAGGACCCATGCCAAATCTGTTCAGTCTCCTGAGGGGGAATAGATTTTGTCGTGCCCTGTTCATGACTGTCTTGGTGTGCTTTGACCATTATAGTTTGTTGGTGATGTGGACACCAAGGAACTTGAAGCTCTCAACCTGCTCCACTACAGCCCTGTCGATGAGAATCGGGGCGTGCTCGGTCCTCTTTTTCCTGTCGTCCACAATCATCTCCTTTGTCTTGATCATGTTGAGGGATATGTTGTTATCCTGGCACCACACGGCCAGGTCTCTGACCCCCTCCCTATAGGCTGTCTCGTGATCAGGCCTACCACTGTTGTGTCATCAGCAAAATTAAATGATGGTGTTGGAGTCATGCCTGGCCATGCAGTCGTGAGTGAACAGGGAGTACGGGAGTGGGCTGAGCACATACCCCTGAGGGGCCCCTGTGTTGAGGATCAGCGTGGCGGATCTTACCCTCACAACCTCAGGTACGGCACGTCAGGAAGTCCAGGATCCAGTTGCAGAGGGAGCTGTTTAGTCCCAGGGATCTTAGCTTATTGATGAGCTTTGAGGGCACTATGGTGTTGAAAGCTGAGCTGTAGTCAATGAATAACATTCTCACACAGGTGTTCCTTTTGTCCAGGTGTGAAAGGGCAATGTGGAGGGAAATAGAGATTACATCATCTGTGAATCTATTGGGGCGGTATGCAAATAGGAGTGGGTCTAGGGTTTCTGGGATGAAGCTGTTAATGTGAGCCATGACCAACCTTTCAAAGCACTTCATTGCTACAGACGTGAGTGCCATGGGTTGGGAGTCATTTAGGTAGGTTACCTTAGTGTTCTTGGGCACAGGCACAATGATGGTCTGCTTAAAACATGTTGGTATTACAGACTCGGACAGGTAGAGGTTGAAAATGTCAGTGAAGACACTTGCCAGTTGGTCAGCTCATGCTCGCAGTACACGTCCTGGTAATCCGTCTGGACCATGTGTCATTGAGAATGTTGACCTGTTTTATAGGTCTTACTCACATTGGCTACGGAGAGCGTGATCACACAGTCGTCCAGAACAGCTGGTGGTCTCATGCATGTTTCAGTGTTATTTGCCCCAAAACCATCATATAAGTGTTTTAGCTCGTTTGGTAGGCTTGTGTCACTGGGCAGCTCTCGGCTTTGCTTCCCTTTGTAGTCTGTAATGGTTTGCAAGCCCTGCCACATCCGACGAGCATCAGAGCTGGTGTAGTACAATTTGATCTTAGTCCTGTATTGGCGCTTTGCCTTTTTGGTGGTTCGTTGGTTGGAGTAGAACGATTCCTTATGAGCTTCCAGGTTAGAGTCCCGCTCCTTGAAAGCGGCAGCTCTAGCCTTTAGCTCAGTGTGGCCGCTGCCTGTAATCAATGGCTTCTGGTTGGGGTATGTACATACGGTCACTGTGGGGAAGACGTCATCGATGCACTTAACTGATGTGGTGTACTCCTCAATGTCAATTGAGGAATAACGGAAAACGTATTCCAGTCTGTACTAGCAAAACATTCCTGTAGCTTAGCATCTGCTTCATCTGACCACTTTTTTATTGATCTGGTCACTGGTGCTGCCTGCTTTAATTTTTGCTTGTAAGCAGGAATCAGGAGGATAGAATTATGGTCAGATTTGCCAAATGGAGAGTGAGTGAGAGCTATGTGTGGAGTATAGGTGGTCCAGCGTTTTCTTTTCCTCTGGTTGCACATTTATCAAGCTAATAGAAATTTGGTAAAACGGATTTAAGTTTCCATGCATTAATGTTCCCGGCTACTAGGAGCACAGCCTCTGGATGAGTGTTTTCTTGTTTGCTTATGGTGGAATACTGCTCACTTAATGTTGTCTTAGTGCCGGCCTCTGACTGTGGTGGTATGTACACAGCTACGAAAAATACAGGTGAAAACTCTCTAGGTAGATAGTGTGGTCTACAGCTTATCATGAGAAACTCTACCTCAGGCGAGCAATAGCTCAAGACTTCCTTAAATATTGTGCACCAGCTGTTATTTGCAAAAATACATAGCCTGCCTCCCCTTGTCTTACCAGACGCCGCTGTTCTATCCTGCTGGTACAGTGTATAACCAGCCAGCTGTATGTTGATATTGTCGTTGTTCAGCCACGACTCTGTGAAGCATAAAATGTTACAGTTTTTAATGTCCTGTTGGTCGTGTAATCTTCTGCGTAGCTCTTCGATTTTATTCTCAAAATGTTGCATGTTTACAAGCAGAATGGATTGAAGTGGTGGTTTATTTGATCGCCTACGAATTCTCAGCAGGCAGCCCGCTCTTCGGGACATCTTTCTCTGCCCCCTCTTCCCAGTATATCCTTAGCATCGGGCTCGTCAGAGTCGTGAAAGGAAAAGAAGGATTATGCTAGTCCGTGGTGAGTAGTTGCAGTCCTGATGTCTAGAAGTTATTTTCGGTCATAAGAGATGGAAGCGGCAACATAATGAGTAAAAAAATGAATTACAAACAATGCAAATAAACAAACAAAAAACACAATCGGTTGGAGGAACATAAAACGTCTATCTTCTTCTCCGGCATAATCTTGTAGCCTATAGAGAATGTGCCCATTCTGGCATGGGCACGTGCGCTCTACACAATACATTTTGCAGTGTTAAATCAACACTTAGAGTTCATTTTAATACTACCCCGGAAAACATATGGTCCCACTCTACAGAGTTTAAACCCTCTTGGAACTCCCCATCCCGGATCCGGGATCGTGACTAAAGCCTCAGGCTCATTAGCATAACGCAACGTTAACGATTTCTGAAAATCGCAAATAAAATGAAAATAATGCGTCTGCTCTCAAGCTTAGCCTTTTCTTAACAACACTGTCATCTCAGATTTTCAAAATATGCTTTTGAACCATAGAAATTGACTAATTTGTGTAAGAGTATGCAAAGCTAGCATAGCATTTTGAGTAGCATTTAGCACGCAACATTTTCACAAAAACCAGATAACCAAATAAATAAAATCATTTACCTTTGAAGAGCTTCTGATGTTTTCAATGAGGAGACTCTCAGTTACATACCAAATGCGCAGTTTTTCCTGAAAGCGTCTGTGTGTAGGAGAAATCGTTCCGTTTTCTACATTGCATCTGGCTACCGAAACGTACCGAAAATTCTGTCACCTACAACGTAAAACTTTTTCCGAATTAACTACATAATATCGACCGAAACATGGCAAACGTTGTTTGGAATCAATCCTCAAGGTGTTTTTTCACATATCTCTTCATTGATATATCGTTCGTGGAAGCTTGCTTTCCTCTCTGAATCCCATGGAAAAATACTGGCAGCTGACTTTTGCGCACCAATTTCGGCGCAGGACACCGGGCGGACACCTGGTAAATGTGGTCTCTTATGGTCAATCTTCCAATGATCTGCCTACAAATACGTCACAATGCTGCAGACACCTTGGGAAACGACAGAAAGGGTTGACTCACTCCTCTCGCGTTCACAGCCATATAAGGAGACAATGGAAAACAGAGCTTCAAAAATCCTGCTCTTTTCCTGGATGCCGTCTCATCTTGGTTTTGCCTGAAGCTCACGTTCTAGGGCACGCACAGAAAATATCTTGGTAGTTCTGGACACGTCAGAGTGTTTTCTTTCGAAAGCTATCAATTATATGCATAGTCGAGCTTCTTTTTGTGACAAAATATCTTGTTTAAAACGGGAACGTTTTTCATCCAAAAATGAAATAGCGCCCCCAGAGCATCAACAGGTTAAAAAGTACTCTGATCATAATGTTACATTTTCTTATTTAATTCACCCCTCATAAATGTAACGGACATATACCAGGAGCTGTGCCAGGCCCGCCAGGTCTGTTGACTCATCCAGCTGTAACGCATGTAATTCACTGGCTTGTATGCGAAGCAGTAATTGTTTCAAAACATCTCCTGCCATGTCACTGATGCGTCGTGAAACAGTTGTTTGATGAAGACATTGTCTGTATAGTTTTTGTTGGCCTTTTCCCCCAGCATTGTCCCAGCCATATCCACGGCAGCAGGAATAATAAAGTCCTCCACAATAGTATGGTGCTTGCCTGTCCTAGCCACTCAGTAGGTCACCATATAAGACGCTTCTAGCCCCTTCTTATTAATGGTATCTGTTGCTTTTACTACTCGAAAGTCATCTTTAATCTCACTTAAACTCCTGTGGTTAATTTTTCTAACTGTCATGTTTCGTTTCTAAATGTCTGTGCAAGAGTGAAGGTTTCCTGCGAGAGAGTAACGGTTAATGTGATTGGATGTCAATTATTTGACTAGGCTACCTGTCACGTCCTGGCCTTAGTTCCTTTATGTCTCTGTTTTCATCAGAAGAGGAAGACAATCGTTACAGAACTACCCACCACCAAGAAAGGACCAAGCAGCGTGGTCACCAGGAGCAGAGGGTTCTGGACTCCTGGACTTGGGAGGAGATACTGGAAGGCAAAGGACCTTGGGCACAGGCTGGGGAATATCGCCACCCAAAGGAAGAACTGGAGGCAGCGAAAGCTGAGCGGCGGCGATATGAGGTAAGGCAGCGCAACAGGCACGAGAGGCAGCCCCCCCCAAAAAATTGTGGGGTGACACACGGGGAGATTGGCGGAGTCAGGAGATAGACCTGAGCCAACTCCCCGTGCTTATCGGGAAGAAGCACAGTACTGGTCAAGCACCATGTTATGTGGTTAAGTGCACGGTGTCGCCAGTACAGGCTCATAGCCCGGTGCGCTATAGGCCAGCCCCCCGCAAGTGCCATGCGAGAGTGGGCATCCAGCCAGTGCGTATTGTGTCAGCACAGCCTGTTTGGTCTCCGATACGCCGTTTCGGCCCAGGGTGTCCAGCGCCGGCTCTGCGTGCTGTGTCTCCGGGGCACTGGGAGGGTGAAGTGCGTCCTATGCCTGCGCTCCGCACGTGCCTGGCAAATATGGGTATTGAGCCTAAGGGAGAGGTGCGAGTGGTATGCACCAGATCTCCAGTGCTCACCCACAGCCCGGTTCAACCTGTGCCTGCACTCTGGGAGGTCCGGGCTAAAGTGGCCTTCCAGCCTGGAGGAGTGGTGCCAAGGCTGCGGACCAGAGCTCCAGTGCTCCCCCACAGCCCGGCCCATCCGGTGCCTTCTCCACGCACCAGGCCTCCTGTAGGTCTCCCCAGCCTGGTGGGTCCGGTGGCAGTCCCACGCACCAGGCTGTCTCTCCGTCTCCTCTCTCCAGGTTCGCCCATCTGTCCGGAGCTGCCAGAGCCACCCGTCTGTCAGGAGCTGCCCGTCTGTCAAGAGCTGCCAGAGCCGCCCGTCTTTCAGGAGCTGCCAGAGCCGCCCGTCAGTCAGGAGCTGCCAGAGCCGCTCTTCACTCCAGCGCTGCCGGAGTCTCCCGTCTATTCGGGGCCCGCTGCAAGGGTCCCCAGTCCGAGGTCGGCGGCGAGGGTCACCGTTCCAAAGGCACCACTTAAGTGGGCCAAGACTATGGTGAAGTGGGGTCCACGTCCCGCGCCAGAGCCGCCACCGAGGACAGATGCTATGTATGTTTGCAAGATGCTCACCCAGACCCTCCCCTATGGGTTTAGGTTTTGCGGCCGGAGTCCGCACCTTTAGGGGCAGGTACTGTCATGTCCTGACCTTAGTTCCTTTTTTATGTCTCTGTTTTAGTTTGGTCAGGTTGTGAGTTGGGGTGGGCTTTCTATGTTGTGTATTCTAGGATTTATATTTCTATGTGTTTAGCCTGGTATGTTTCCCAATCAGAGGCAGCTGGCAATCGTTGTCTCTGATTGAGAACCATACTTAGGCTGCCTGTTTTCCAACTAGTTATTTTCTGGTTAGTGTTTGTTGCATCTGCTATAACTGTTTGTTTATCGTTTTGTTGTTTTTGTCCGTGTATTCATTCTGGATTAAAAGTATTATGGATATGTATCACGCTGCACTTTGGTCCTTCTCTCCTTCTCCCGACAACGACAATCGTTACACTACCTGTATTTGACATGGTGTTGTTACTTCGCTGAACACGAGATGGTTTAATTTTATTTTTGGCAGTGAAACGAGGCGACTCGGGTGAGAAAAAAACCTCTCCCAAATGCATAGCCCCTTTGGAAAATATTAATGTACTGTTTGAAAATGTGAATTAAAAAAATGACAGCATTGCGCATACGTACCCCTGGGGGTATGCGTACCTCAGTTTGGGAATACCTGCTCTAGAAGGTATCCCATAGGCTACAGAAATATTGAGTTAGACTGGTACTTTATAAATCAACTGGTTTTACTCAAAAAGTGTTTAACAGTTTTTATTTTGTAAAAAAAACGACTTCAACATCACCAATAAATCTGTCTACAGAAAAAAGACAATGGAAATTTGAGACTATTGTAAATCTCTGTGTTACATAGTAAAGGAATGTAATGGGTGTACATCTTGTTAGTGAAGAACTGGATAAAACAAAGCACAGTTGCTGTGTTTATTATTTGAAATGCATGGAGGATGCCTGCTTCAAAAATATTCATTTTTTAGAAATATATCCTCACCTCTGCCTAAACAGTATAATGTAGAGCACTTCGCTTCATAACAGGTGACAGTTTTAATACTCATCTATTTACAATGTGTTAATGAACCTATAAAATGGGACATTGGTACTTTCTCGCTTGGACATTAAACTATTTATCTTAGTTGGAAGTGTACCTTACCTATCATAGTTTGTGAAGGTGAAAATATGAAGAGGAAGTGTAGAGTATAAACAAAGTTATCAGATGATAATGATCACTGAGTTCCATTCTCCTCCTCCAGAATTCTCACCATTCCCTCACACCTTCACGTAAACAAGAGAACTGAAAGTAAAGGATGTTCACAGATTGTTTTTTTAAACATTTTATTCAACTAGGCAAGTCAGTTAAGAACAAATTCTTATTTACAATGACGGCCTACACCGGCCAAACCCGGATGACGCTGGGCCAATTGTGTGCCGCGCTACGGAATCCCAATCACGGCCGGATGTGATACAGCCTGGATTCAAAGGGTTTCTGTAGTGACACCTCTGGCACTGAGATGCAGTGCCTTAGACCGCTGCACCCCTCGGGAGCCCCAGAAAGCTATATTCACCGTGTATTTGAAAAGACTTTAGGTGTGCTCGATCTAGGCACAATGGAAACAACCAAAATGTCCCAAAAGTGTAAACTCTGCCTGCCAGTTAAGCTAAATCATGCAGTTGTAGTATTTATATAATTTCAAATATTTGATACAGGTCTGATTCACATAGATACCTATATAGCCTAATCTACACACTCAAAGCATGTTCATACCTTCCTAGCATGGTACATGACCCTACTACATGAGAAGGTTCATCATGTTATACAGATTGGTGTGGCCCAGTCTGAAAACCTCCCTGTAGACACTTTAAATGGCCCCTAGTAGATCTAGAAGGATCTGCTCAATTAAAGGCAGGTGGATCTTCTCTCTCTGACCGTTGACTGGATTCCTTGTTATTTCGGACTGTAAAACAAAGCAATATTTATTATCAACTAAGAGTGAATAAATGTGAATTAAAAATGTAAGTCACAAATTAAAAACATGATTCAAAGTGGGGTTCCCACCAGACAAGAAAGGTTGCTACAGACCGTTTCAACATTATAGAACATCTCTGGTAAGTCTGGGTACCTGGTTTCCTGGGAGTGTTTAGGGGTCCAGCAAGTCCTTCCCAGGAGCAGACTTACATAATATCACATAAACCACCATTGAGGAAATGTTTACTAAGTGCATTTTTTGAATGTCAAGAAAGTACAGTAGCATAGTATTGTAGAAAGCAGTGATAGGCGACTTCTATCTTAGTAATAATTTAGATATTAGAAGACCAGTACTGATGTTTACTTTTTACCAAGATCAAATGACAGAGAAAAAAGTTATGTTTTTTTATTTTCATAATATAGTTTACAATATCTCTGGTTATTACATAGAAGGTTTTTACGTTCCATCTCAAAGAATAGAGTTTTTCTATGAGACTGCCATCATAGAGATGACACACATTCTCTCTCTATGGCTGCTGATGTCATAGAGTGGTTGTTACATAGAATATAATGAATTGCCAGGGTTAGAGGTTCCAAGCCTGTTATATTCATTCTGTTTATATGGGTGTTAGACTACCACATATGTCTTCTTAAATTATGTCAATCTAAACAATGGTTTTGAGGGGGCCAATCAGAGTGAATGAGAATAAACATGCATTTCATCATTCTAAGATCAGTCCTAAATGTGTATGCTTTACTGCGACATTGCAGCATTTGTCATGCATAGGTGTAATAGGTGGCAGGGAAGTCAGGCGGACACGTTCTCTCTCTATGTCTGCTACATACAGTTGAAGTCAGAAGTGAACATACACTTAGTTTGGAGTCATTAAAACTAGTTTTTCAACCACTCCACAAAATTCTTGTTAATAAACTATAGTATTGGCAAGTCGGTCAGGACATCTACTTTGTGCATGACACAAGTAATTTTTCCAACAATTGTTTACAGACAGACTATTTCATTTATAATTTACTGTATCACAATTCCAGTGGGTCAGAAGTTTATGTACTCTAAATTGACTGTGCCTTGAAACAGCTTGGAAAATTCCAGAAAATTATGTCATGGCTTTAGAAACTTCTGATAGGTTAATTGACATAATTTGAGTAAATTGGAGGTGTACCTGTGGGTATATTTCAAGGACTACATTCAAACTCAGTGCATCTTTGCTTGACATCATGGGAAAATCAAAAGAAATCAGCCAAGACCTCAGAAAAAATGTAGACCTCCACAAGTCTGGTTCATCCTTGGGAGCAATTTCCAAACACCTGAAGGTACCATGTTCATCTGTACAAACAATATTAAGCAAGTATAAACACCATGGGACCACGCAGCCATCATACCGTTCAGGAAGGAGATGCATCCTGTCTCCTAGAGATGAACGTACTTTTGTGTGAAAAGTGCAACTCAATCCCAGAATAACAGCAAAGGACCTTGTGAAGATGCTGGAGGAAACAGGTACAAAAGTATCTATATCCACAGTAAAACAAGTCCTATATCAACATAACCTGAAAGGCCACTCAACAAGGAAGAAGCCACAGCTCCAAAACCGCCACAAAAAAGCCAGACTACTGTTTGCAACTGCACATGGGGACAAAGATCGTACTTTTTGGAGAAATGTCCTCTGGTCTGATGAAACAAAAATAGAACTGTTTGGCCATAATGACCGAAGAACATCATCCCAACCGTGAAGCATGGGGGTGGCAGCATCATGTTGTGGGGGTGCTTTGCTGCAGGAGGGACTGGTGCAATTCACAAAATAGACGGCATCATGAGGATGGAAAATTATGTGGATATATTGAAGCAACATCTCAAGACATCAGTCAGGAAGTTAAAGCTTGGTCGCAAATAGGTCTTCCACATGGACAATGACCCCAAGTATACTTCCAAAGTTGTGTCAAAATGGCTTAAGGACGACAAAGTCAAGGTATTGGAGTGAACATCACAAAGCCCTGACCTCATTCCCATAGAAAATTTGTGGGCGGGACTGAAAAAACGTGTGCGAGCAAGGAGTAAAATACATTTCTCCTCATGATTTAACTTGTGTTCCGCCTGTGAAAATCTGGACATCGTGTATGAACGCATCATAGCTAGGCTATAGAATTGAAAGAACTGCTTTTTTTACCATTAAAATAACATGAAATTGCTCAGAAATACAGTGTAGACATTGTTAATGTTGTAAATGACCATTTTTGTCACGCTGGTATAAAGGATTTGGAGACAGGCGCAGGAATACATAATAGTGGTTTTTAATACACCCAAAACAAACACTTACACAAAAACACTGGGCTGTACCCAAACAAAAGAGCGAGTGTAAACCTTGTTGAACCACACGGGACGATACCCGTAATACACAATATATAAAGCACGCAGCATAACAGCTGCACCAACGCATAGGTAATCACACCACCAACGGTCATGGGAACAATAACCGACAAAGACAGAGGGGACAGAGGCTACATATATCAAATCAAATACAATTTTATTTGTCACATGTGCCGAATACAACACGTGTAGACTTTACCTTGAAATGCTTACTTACAAGCCCTTAACCAACAGTGCAGTTCAAGAAGAAGAAAATATTTACCAAGTAGACTAAAAGAAAAAGTAATAATAAAAGTAACACAATAAGAATAACAATAATGAGGCTATATACAGGGGACACCAGCTCAGAATAACCTAATATCCAAAGTTTCGTCAGAGAAGCTGTCTTCACAATGGTATAATGACAAACACTGCGAGTTGATTTTTCTTTTTACCTTGATTTGACTAGGCAAGTCAGTTAAGAACAAATGCTTATTTCATTGACTGCCTAGGAACAGTGAGTTAACTGTCTGTTCAGAGGCAGAACCATGTAAGCTCGGGGATTTGAACTTGCAACCTTTCGGTTATTAGTCCAACGTTCTAAACTCTAGGCTACCCTGCCGCCCCAATGAATTTATATAGAGTCAAAGGACACACACAGGTGTCTGTGATCATGGCCGGGTGAGGCCTGATATCATTAGTTAATTAAAATAGCATACGAAAAACATAAATGAATAGCATACGATCATAGATACAATTTGGCTACATCGGCCTACAAACATTTACAATAGCAAAATCACAAGAATCACAAGAATCAAAACAAAGTCTACCTTGAGACAGAAGGGAACAAGGGTCATTAAATGAAATATCTCACGAATTTAACGACACAAAAAATGCACAAAACGCACGAAATCTGCTGACAAACATTATGTACATATGGACGAATTTAATATGAGTTTGGGATGGGATTTAAGGCGTGTCACAGGTTGAGCATTTGGTGAAACTTTATTTCATAGTGTTTTAAGTCTATTCATAGGTAGTGAAAATAATCATATCAAAATGAATGATTTGAGTAAACATTAGATTGTTCAAATCGTATTACTTAAAATAAAATTAGGATTATCAGGGTGCGGCAGGTATCCCCCGAGCTGACAAAGGTACATTTCTGTCGTTCTGCCCCTGAACAAGGCAGTCAACCCACTGTTCTTAGGCCATCATTGTAAATAACTATTTGCTCTTAACTGACTTACCTAATTAAATTTACAAATTAAAAATGATGCTGAGACATTTAACTCAAAGTGAGCGCAGGGGTTGCCTTGTAATGTTCGTCATAACAGATATTGCACCATTAATCTTCCTCAGAATTATATTTCCCCTCTTGACTCTGAAAGCCGTAGGGGAGAAAGGAGCGAATAAAGCAAATTCAAGGTGTGGCACAGGTTGAGAATTTATGGAAACTTTATTTCATACGGTTATAAATCTCTTCATATGTAAAGTAAATAATACAACAAATGAACACATGATGATTTGAGTAAATATTCGATTATTGAAATCGTATGATTTAAAATAATCTGGATGATGCTGAGACATTTAACTCAAGAGGGAGCGTTTATCTTCCCCAGAATCCTATTCCACCTCTTTAATCAGAATGCCGTATGGGCGAATGGAGCGCTCCACGATCCTCTTCTCTTCCTCCTTCGATGTATTTTCTGGAACACGAACTAGCCAGTAGACATTCCGGTTACATTTCTCTATGTCCTTTGGATTGATCCTGTTCTGCATTACCACTCTGTAGCTTTTCTCATTCGTCTTTGATTTAAAAATAGTAGAAAAGCTACTGGCAATACTTAAAACTGGGGTTGAGTAGATTCCTCTCCCGTACAGCTTCCTTTTTCCCGCTTCGTAGTGAAAGCTGATGATGCCTTTGGCTCCATCTTTACTGGTTCCATGGAAGGAGACAGGCCACTCACCCGGTGCAGACTCACTTCTCCATCCATTTGGGCCCAGCCAATTCTTATCCGGGTATTTATCCAGAACCTTCACAGCCATTCGATACCACCCCAATGGACGTTGGTATGGCTCATCTCCCCTCTTGCACCCGGGCGATGTAGTCATATTGGTGAAGTCGTAGTCAAACCGATGGTCAAAGAACTCTTCTACATCTATGAAGAACTCTTCTTCGACATCAGAATAATGATGTGGTAAGAAGAATCTGTGGTGAAAGTCGAGAAGAGACATATTTGGATTGATTCCATGCTTTATACACTTCCCTGAGAGTGCAGATAGAGCTTCACAAACTAACTCCTTGTCCAGCATAATTGGAGAGCAGGTGTCCGTAGCAAAGAAGTGAGTAGGAGCTTATAGAAATTTGATCAGTCTCTTGATTTAAAAGGAGCAGTGATGCTAGCTCTAGCTATAATGTATAGCCCAATGACATCTGAAACCCCGCCCACAGGGAGTTGATCTTCAAACCACATTTGTTTCTGAGTGTACTACCCATAGACTTTCGGTTTCTATATGAGTGTTTTGGGAAATTGGAGCATCATTTTTCCAGGAATTGTGGAAACACGTTTTGTTTCTCTACGAGGTTTTGGGGAAATACTTTCTGTTCCTATATGAGGTTTTAGAACACCATTCAACTGTACTGTACAAGATGTGATTAAATACAGTATTAATGTTCACTTGCTGTGTTTATCATTTCAAATGTATGGAGGAAGACTTTTTTTTAAATATTCCATGTTCCAGTTTCAGTTTTCTGTGTCTTTTTCTGTGACTTTATTTAATTCCAAGTCATCTGTGGAGATGCTGCCTTTGTTGTCTGGCGAAATCATTACTTTAGTAGTTCATCAACGTAAACAAGGAATTATTTTATGACTGCTGAATACAAACTATCGATCACTTAAATCATGTATTATTCACCCCAACCTCCCATTCAATTTGTGAATATACACCACTGTTCAAAAGTTTGGGGTCACTTAGAAATGTCCTTGTTTTTGAAATAAAGAATTTTTCGTCTATTAAAATAACATGAAATTGATCAGAAATACAGTGTAGACATTGTTAATGTCTTTTGTTTGGGCTGTACCCAAACAAAAGAGCGAGTGTAAACCTTGTTGAACCACACGGGATGATGCCCGTAATACACAATATATAAAGCACGCAGCATAACAGCTGCACCAACGCATAGGTACTCACACCACCAACGGTCATGGGAACAATAACCGACAAAGACAGAGGGGACAGAGGCTACATATATCAAATCAAATACAATTTTATTTGTCACATGTGCCGAATACAACAAGTGTAGACTTTACCGTGAAATGCTTACTTACAAGCCCTTAACCAACAGTGCAGTTCAAGAAGAAGAAAATATTTACCAAGTAGACTAAAAGAAAAAGTAATAATAAAAGTAACACAATAAGAATAACAATAATGAGGCTATATACAGGGGACACCAGCTCAGAATAACCTAATATCCAAAGTTTCGTCAGAGAAGCTGTCTTCACAAGGGTATAATGACAAACACTGCGAGTTGATTTTTCTTTTTACCTTGATTTGACTAGGCAAGTCAGTTAAGAACAAATGCTTATTTCATTGACTGCCTAGGAACAGTGAGTTAACTGTCTGTTCAGAGGCAGAACCAAGTAAGCTCGGGGATTTGAACTTGCAACCTTTCGGTTATTAGTCCAACGTTCTAAACTCTAGGCTACCCTGCCGCCCCAATGAATTTATATAGAGTCAAAGGACACACACAGGTGTCTGTGATCATGGCCGGGTGATGGCTGATATCATTAGTTAATTAAAATAGCATACGAAAAACTAGCATACGAAAAACATAAATGAATAGCATACGATCATAGATACAATTTGGCTACATCGGCCTACAAACATTTACAATAGCAAAATCACAAGAATCACAAGAATCAGAACAAAGTCTACCTTGAGACAGAAGGGAACAAGGGTCATTAAATGAAATATCTCACGAATTTAACGACACAAAAAATGCACAAAACGCACGAAATCTGCTGACAAACATTATGTACATATGGACGAATTTAATATGAGGTTGGGATGGGATTTAAGGCGTGTCACAGGTTGAGCATTTGGTGAAACATTATTTCATAGTGTTTTAAGTCTATTCATAGGTAGTGAAAATAATCATATCAAAATGAATGATTTGAGTAAACATTAGATTGTTCAAATCGTATTACTTAAAATAAAATTAGGATTATCAGGGTGCGGCAGGTATCCCCCGAGCTGACAAAGGTACATTTCTGTCGTTCTGCCCCTGAACAAGGCAGTCAACCCACTGTTCCTAGGCCATCATTGTACATAACTATTTGCTCTTAACTGACTTGCCTAATTAAATGTAAAAAATTAAAAATGATGCTGAGACATTTAACTCAAAGTGAGCGCAGGGTTTGCCTTGTAATGTTCGTCATAACAGATATTGCACCATTAATCTTCCTCAGAATTATATTTCCCCTCTTGACTCTGAAAGCCGTAGCGGAGAAAGGAGCGAATAAAGCAAATTCAAGGTGTGGCACAGGTTGAGAATTTAGGGAAACTTTATTTCATACGGTTATAAATCTCTTCATATGTAAAGTAAATAATACAACAAATGAACACATGATGATTTGAGTAAATATTCGATTATTGAAATCGTATGATTTAAAATAATCTGGATGATGCTGAGACATTTAACTCAAGAGGGAGCGTTTATCTTCCCCAGAATCCTATTCCACCTCTTTAATCAGAATGCCGTATGGGCGAATGGAGCGCTCCACGATCCTCTTCTCTTCCTCCTTCGATGTATTTTCTGGAACACGAACTAGCCAGTAGACATTCCGGTCACATTTCTCTCTGTCCTTTGGATTGATCCTGTTCTGCATTACCACTCTGTAGCTTTTCTCATTCGTCTTTGATTTAAAAATAGTAGAAAAGCTACTGGCAATACTTAAAACTGGGGTTGAGTAGATTCCTCTCCCGTACAGCTTCCCTTCTCCCGCTTCGTAGTGAAAGCTGATGATGCCTTTGGCTCCATCTTTACTGGTTCCATGGAAGGAGACAGGCCACTCACCCGGTGCAGACTCACTTCTCCATCCATTTGGGCCCAGCCAATTCTTATCCGGGTATTTATCCAGAACCTTCACAGCCATTCGATACCACCCCAATGGACGTTGGTATGGCTCATCTCCCCTTGCACCCGGGCGATGTAGTCATATTGGTGAAGTCGTAGTCAAACCGATGGTCAAAGAACTCTTCTACATCTATGAAGAACTCTTCTTCGACATCAGAATAATGATGTGGTAAGAAAAATCTGTGGTGAAAGTCGAGAAGAGACATATTTGGATTGATTCCATGCTTTATACACTTCCCTGAGAGTGCAGATAGAGCTTCACAAACTAACTCCTTGTCCAGCATAATTGGAGAGCAGGTGTCCGTAGCAAAATAAGTGAGTAGGAGCTTATAGAAATTCGATCAGTCTCTTGATATAAAAGGAGCAGTGATGCTAGGTCTAGCTATAATGTATAGCCCAATGACATCTGAAACCCCGCCCACAGGGAGTTGATCTTCAAACCACATTTGTTTCTGAGTGTACTACCCATAGACTTTCGGTTTCTATATGAGTGTTTTGGGAAATTGGAGCATCATTTTTCCAGGAATTGTGGAAACACGTTTTGTTTCTCTACGAGGTTTTGGGGAAATACTTTCTGTTCCTATATGAGGTTTTAGAACACCATTCAACTGTACTGTACAAGATGTGATTAAATACAGTATTAATGTTCACTTGCTGTGTTTATCATTTCAAATGTATGGAGGAAGACTTATTTTTTAAATATTCCATGTTCCAGTTTCAGTTTTCTGTGTCTTTTTCTGTGACTTTATTTAATTCCAAGTCATCTGTGGAGATGCTGCCTTTGTTGTCTGGCGAAATCATTACTTTAGTAGTTCATCAACGTAAACAAGGAATTATTTTATGACTGCTGAATACAAACTATCGATCACTTGAATCATGTATTATTCACCCCAACCTCCCATTCAATTTGTGAATATACACCACTGTTCAAAAGTTTGGGGTCACTTAGAAATGTCCTTGTTTTTGAATGAAATAATTTTTCGTCTATTAAAATAACATGAAATTGATCAGAAATACAGTGTAGACATTGTTAATGTCTTTTGTTTGGGCTGTACCCAAACAAAAGAGCGAGTGTAAACCTTGTTGAACCACACGGGATGATGCCCGTAATACACAATATATAAAGCACGCAGCATAACAGCTGCACCAACGCATAGGTACTCACACCACCAACGGTCATGGGAACAATAACCGACAAAGACAGAGGGGACAGAGGCTACATATATCAAATCAAATACAATTTTATTTGTCACATGTGCCGAATACAACAAGTGTAGACTTTACCGTGAAATGCTTACTTACAAGCCCTTAACCAACAGTGCAGTTCAAGAAGAAGAAAATATTTACCAAGTAGACTAAAAGAAAAAGTAATAATAAAAGTAACACAATAAGAATAACAATAATGAGGCTATATACAGGGGACACCAGTACCGAGTCAGTGTGTGGGGGAACAGGCTAGTTCAGTTAATCTGTACATGTAGGTGGGGGCGAAGTGTTGGAGATTTTCCAGTCATCTGATGATTCTCAGTACCTATACTGTTCTCTTTGAAGTAAAAAGAAGAATCAATATAAGTTTAAATATTAGACATGTGTAAGCAGAGTGAAGGCTGAAGCCCATGTGAGTGTACAAAGCTAGACCAACATCGAATTGACCATTGGACATGTAAAAAACAGAACGTAAGCAGAATCTGTGTAGATGAGGCAAGGTAGACGATCAAGATGTGTCTGGTCTGGGCCATATCTGATCCTGATCTGATCTTGATGTATAAACCAAGGAACTTGAAGCTCTCGATCGACTCCACTACAGACCTGTTGATGTTAATGGGGGCCTGTTTGGCCCGCCTTTTCCTGTAGTCCACGATCAGCTAAGGAGCTGATCTCACATTGAGGGAGAGCTTGTTGTCCTTTCACAACACTGCCAGTTCTCTGACCTCCTCCCTATAGACCATCTCATCGTTGTCGGTGATCACGTCTACCACTGTTGTGTCAACAGCAAACTTAATGATGGTGTTGGAGTCGTTTTGGCCACGCAGTTGTGGGTGAACAGGGAATACAGGAGGGGTCTAAGTACACACCCCTGAGGGGCCCCAGTCTTAAGGATCAGCGTGGCAGACGTGTTGTTGCCTACTCTTACCAACTGGGGGTGGCCCATCAGGTACTCCAGGATCCAGTTGCAGAGGGAGGTGTTTAGTCCCAGAGTCCTTAGCTTAATGATGAGCATCGTGGGCAATATGGTGTTGAACGCTGAGCTGTAGTCAATGAATAGCATTCTCACATAGGTGTTCCTTTTGTCCAGGTGGGTGCGATTGAGATTGCGGCATTTGTGGGTCTGTTGGGGTGGTATGCGAATTGGAGTGGGTCTTGGGTGTCCGGGAGGATGCTGTTGATGTGAGCCATGACCAGCCTTTCAAAGCATTTCATGGCTACCGACGTGAGTGGCACGGGGCGATAATCATTTTGGCAGGTTACCTTCGCTTCCTTGGACACAGGAACTATGGTGGTCTGCTTGAAATATATAGGTATTACAGACTCGGTCAGGGAGAGGTTGAAATGTCAGTGAAGACACTTGACAGTTCGTCCGCGCATGCTTTGAGTACACGTCCTGGTAATCTGTCTGGCCCAGCGGCTTTGTGAATGTTGACCTGTTTAAAGGTTTTGTTCACATTGGTTACTGAAAGCATCATCACACAGTCATCCAGAACAGCTGGTGCTCTCGTGCATGCTTCAGTGTTTCTGGCCTCGAAGCGAGCATTAAGGCATTTAGCTCATCTGGTAGACTCGCATCACTGAGCAGCTCGCGTCTGGGTTTCCCGTTGCAGTCCGTAATACTTTTTAAGCCCTGCCACATCCGACGAGCATCAGAGCAGGTGTAGTAGAATTCAATCTTAATCCTGTGTTGATGCTTTGCTTGTTTGATGGTTCGTCTGAGGGCATAGCGGGATTTCTTATTGGCGTCCGGATTAGTCTCCTGCTCCTTGAAAGCGGCAGCTCTAGCCTTTAGCTTGATGCGGATGTTGCCTGCAATCCATGGCTTCTGGTTGGGATATGTACGTACAGTCACTGTGGGGACGACGTCAACGATGCAATTATTGATGAAGCCTGAGGTGGTGTACTACTCAATGCGGTTGGATGAATCCCGGAACATATTCCAGTCTGTGCTAGCAAAACAGTCCTGTAGTGTAGCATTCACGTCATCTAACCACTTCCGTATTGAGCGAGTCACTGGTACTTCCTGTTAGTTTTTGCTTGTAAGGAGGAATCAGGAGGATAGTATTATGATCGGATTTGCCAAATGGAGGGTGAGGGAGAGCTTTGTATGCATATCTGTGTGTGGAGTAAAAGTAGTCTAGGATTTTCTTTTCCCTGGTTGCACATGTGACATGCTGGTAAGAATTTGGTAAAAGTGATGTAAGTTTGCCTGCATTAAAGTCCCCGGCCACTAGGAGCAACTCTTCTGTGTGTGCATTTTCTTCTTTGCTTATGTCTTTATAGTGTTGGTTGAGAGCGGTCTTGGTGCCAGCTTTGTTTTGTGGTGGTAAATAGACTGCTACGAATAATACAGATGAGAACTCTCTTGGTAGGTAGTGCGGTCAACATCTTATTACAAGGTACTCTACCTCAGGGAGCAATACCTTGAGACTTCTTTAATATTAGACATTGCGCACCAGCTCTTATTGAAAAAAAGACACCCATCCCCACCCCTCGTCTTACGAGAGGTAGCGACTCTGTTCTGCGGTGCATGGAAAATTACGCTAACTCTATGTTGTCCGTATCTTCGTTCAGCCACATCTCGGTGAAACATTATATGTTATTTATGTCCGTTTTTAATGTCCCATTGGTAGGATAATCTTATCCATTTTATTGTCCAATAATTGCAAGTTAGCGAGAAGAATGGAAGGCAGTGCGAGTTTACTCGCTCGTCCTCCGGATTTTCAGAAGGATACACGATCTGCGGCCCATTTTCCGGCATCTTTTCTTCACTCAAAAGGCGTGGATCTAGGCCTGTTCTAGTGAAAGCAGGATATCCTTCTCCGCAGACTCGTTAAAGGACAAAGTTTCTTCCAGTCCGCAGTGAGTAATCGCTTTCTTATGTCCAGAAGTTATTTTCGGTCATAAGAGACGGTAGCAGTAACATTATCTACACAATAAGTAAAAAACTAAGTTACACAAAACAAAACACTTTTTTTTTGAAATAGCACAATTGGTTGGGAGAATGTAAAACGTCAGCCATGTTCTTCGGCGCAATCTTGGTTCTGTAACATACTAATCAGAGGAAATGGGAACCAGGTGTGTGTAATCAGACAAGACAGTCTGGGGTTGATGATAATGAATCCCGTTCAGTGAAGCCTAGAAAGCTGGTGACGTAGACCTCCGGAACTGGTGAACAGAGTGAGCAACAGTACCGGGGGGATCCGTGACAGTTGTAGTTGGAAACGGCTGATTTTTTATTGAATATCTACATAGGCGTACAGAGAGCCATTATCAGCAGCAATCACCCCTGTGTTCCAATGGCACACTGTGTTAGCTAATCCAAGGTTATCATTTGAAAAGGTTTATTGATCATTAGAAAACCCTTTTGCAATTATGTTAACACTGATGAAAACTTTTGTGATGATTAAAGAAGCAATAAAATTGACCTTCTTTAGACTAGTTGTTACGGTTTTCTGTAGGTGAAAGAGAGTCGGACCAAAATGTGGCGTGTCTATTACGATCCATGTTTAATGAAACTGAAGAAACACGAATCAATATGAAAAAACAATAAACAAAACACAAAAACCGAAACAGCCGAATACTGGTGCAAACTAACACACGACAGACAAAAGGACAATCACCCACAAAACCCAACACCAAACAGGCTACCTAAATATGGTTCCCAATCAGAGACAATGACTAACACCTGCCTCTAATTGAGAACCATATCAGGCCAAACACAGTAACCGACAAACTAGACACACAACATAGAATGCCCACTCAGATCACACCCTGACCAAACAAAACATATAAACATACAAAGCGAACTATGGTCAGTGTGTGACAGTACCCCCCCCCCCCCCAAGGTGCGGACTCCGGCCGCAAAACCTGAACCTATTGGGGAGGGTCTGGGTAGGCATCTGTCTGCGGTGACGGCTCTGGTGCTGGACGTGGCCCCCACTTCACCATAGTCTTTGTCCGCCACCTTGTCCGCTTCCTTGGCCTCCTAACTACGGCGACCCTACTATATAACCCCACTGGACAGAGGGGCAGCTCGGGACAGAGGGGCAGCTCGGGACAGAGGGGCAGCTCGGGACAGAGGGACTCTGGCGCCTCTGGGCTGACTGGCGGATCTGGAAGAGTCAGGCAGACTGGCGGATCTGGAAGAGTCTGACTGACTGGCGGATCTGGAAGAGTCTGGCTGACTGGCGGATCTGGAAGAGTCTGGCTGACTGGCGGATCTGGAAGAGTCTGGCTGACTGGCGGATCTGGAAGAGTCTGGCTGACTGGCGGATCCTGGCAGACTGACGGCTCTGGCTGCTCCATGCTGACTGGCAGCTCTGGCTGCTCCATGCTGACTGGTGGCTCTGGCTGCTCCATGCTGACTGACGGCTCTGGCTGCTCCATGCTGACTGACATCTCTGGCTGCTCCATGCTGACTGACGGCTCTGGCTGCTCCTTGCAGACTGGCAGCTCTGGCGGCTTCTTGCAGACTGGCAGCTCTGGCGGCTTCTTGCAGACTGGCAGCTCCTTGCAGACTGGCAGCTCCTTGCAGACTGACAGCTCCTTTCAGACTGGCAGCTCTGGCTGCTCCATGCAGACTGGCAGCTCTGGCTGCTCCATGCAGACTGGCAGCTCTAGCAGCTCCATGCAGACTGGCAGCTCTGGCTGTTCCATGCAGACTGGCAGCTCTGGCTGCTCCATGCAGACTGGCAGCTCTGGCTGCTGCATGCAGACTGGCAGCTCTGGCTGCTCCATGCAGACTGGCAGCTCTGGCTGCGCTAAACAGGCAGGAGACCCCAGCAGCGCTGTAGAGGAGGAAGGCTCTGGCAGCGCTAAACAGGCGGGAGACTCCGGCAGCGCAGGAGAGGAGGAAGGCTCTGGCAGCGCTGGAGAGGCGAGGCGCACTGTAGGCCTGATGCGTGGTGCTGGCACTGGTGGTACTGGGCCGAGGACACGCACAGGAAGCCTGGTGCAGGGAGCTGCCACCGGAGGGCTGGTGCGTGGAGGTGGAACTGGGTAGACCGGACCGTGCAGGCGCACTGGAGCTCTTGAGCACCGAGCCAGCCCAACCTTACCTGGTTGAATACTCACGGTCGCTCTGCCAGTGCGGCGAGGTGGAATAGCCCGCACTGGGCTATGCAGGCAAACCGGAGACACCGTGCGCAAGGCTGGTGCCATGTAAGCCGGCCCAAGGAGACGCACTGGAGACCAGATGCATAGAGCCGGCTTCATGGCATTTGGCTCGACGCTCACTCGAGCCCGGCCGATACGCGGAGCTGGAATGTACCGCACCGGGCTATGCACCCGCACTGGCTATGCACCCGCACAAGTTCTGGCCTGGTTTAGATCTTATCTGTCGGAAAGATAACAGTTTGTCTATGTGAATGGTTTGTCCTCTGACAAATCAACTGTAAATTTTGGTGTTCCTCAAGGTTCCGTTTTAGGACCACTATTGTTTTCATTATATATTTTACCTCTTGGGGGATGTCATTCGAAAACATAATGTTAAGTTTCACTACTATGCAGATGACACACAGCTGCACATTTCAATGAAACATGGTGAAGCCCCAAAATTGCCCTCACTTGAAGCCTGTGTTTCAGACATAAGGAAGTGGAAGGCTGCAAACTTTCTACTTTTAAACTTGCACAAAACAGAGACGCTTGTTCTAGGTCCCAAGAAACAAAGATATCTTCTGTTGAATCTGACAATTAATCTTAATGGTTGTACAGTCGTCTAAAATAAAACTGTGAAGGACCTTGGCGTTACTCTGGACATTGATCTCTCTTTTGACGAACATATCAAGACTGTTTCAAGGACAGCTTTTTTCCATCTACATAACACTGCAAAAATCTGAAACTTTCTGTCCAAAAATGATGCAGGAAAATTAATCCATGCTTTTGTTACTTCTAGGTTAGACTATTGCAATGTTCTATTTTCCGGCTCCCCGGATAAAGCACTAAATAAACTTCAGTTACTGCTAAATACGGCCGTTAAAATCCTGACTAGAACCAAAAAATGTGATCAAATTACTCCAGTACTAGCCTCCCTACACTGGCTTCCTGTCAAAGCAAGGGCTGCTTTCAAGGTTTTACTGCTAACCTACAAAGCAATACATGGGTTTGCTCCTACCCATCTCTCTGATTTGGTTCTGCCGTACATACCTACACGTACGCTATGGTCACAAGACGCAGGCCTCCTTAATGTCTCTAGAATTCATAAGCTCACAGCTGGAGGCAGGGCTTTCTCCTATAGAGCTCCATTTTTATGGAATGGTCTGCCTATCCATGTGAGAGACGCAGACTCTGTCTCAAACTTTAAGTCTTTATTGAAGACTCATCTCTTCAGTGGGTCATATGATTGAGTGTAGTCTGGCCCAGGAGTGTGAAGGTGAACGGAAAGGCTCTGGAGCAACGAACCTCCCTTGCTGTCTCTGCCTGGCCGGTTCCCCTCTCTACACTGGGATTCTCTGCCTCTAACCCTATTACAGAGGCTGAGTCACTGGCTCACTGGTGCTCTTCCATGCCGTCACTTGAGTGGGTTGAGTCACTGACGTGATCTTCCTGTCCCAGTTGATGTCTCCCCCTTGGGTTGTGTCGTGGCAGAGATCTTTGTGGGCTATACTCGGCTTTGTCTCAGGATGGTTTTTGTAAATTGAAATTTGCTATAGTAAATGTTAGCAACACCTCCGCCTTTGCGGGATGTGACGGATCTAACATTTTGAGATCACAATTTCTTTCAATGACAGGAATAGAGGTCTTAATTCCAGTGAGATTGCTAAGGCGAACACTGCCATGTTTACTTTTGCCCAACCTAGGTTGAGGCACAGACACGGTCTCAATGGGGATAGATGCGCTGACTACACTGACTTTGCTAGTGGCAGACTCCACTAAGCTAGCAGGGTGGCTAACAGCCTGCTGCCTGGCCTGCACCCTCTCTTATTGTGGAGTTAGAGCCCTGTCTATGTTCATAGATCAGATCAGAGAACCCGTCCAGCTTGGAAGGAGTCCATCACTCCTCAGCAGGCCAGTCTTGGTCCTGTTTGTGGGTGAGTCCCAGAAAGAGGGCCAATTATCTACAAATTCTATCTTTTGGGAGGGGCAGAAAACAGTTTAACCAGCGATTGAGTTGAGACTGCTGTAGAGCGCATCACGCCCCCTAACAGAGGGGGCCAGAGACAATTACTCGATGCCGACACATCTTTCTAGACGATTTACACGCTGAAGCTATGTTGTGCTTGACCTCTGACTGTTTCATCCTAATATCGTTGGTGCCAATGTGGATAACAATATCCCTACACTCGCCAATTTTAGCTTCAGCCAGCACCATCTTCAGATTAGCCTGGACGTCGGTAGCCCTGCCCCCTTGTAAACAATGCATGAATGCTGGATGATTATTTTAAAGTCTAACACTACGGGTAATGGAGTCACCAATGACTAGGGTATTCAATTTGTCAGAGCTAATGGTGGGAGGCTTTGGCATCTCAGACCCCGTAACGAGTGGAAGAGAGACCAGAGAAGACTCGGACTCGTTGCTTAATAATGGGGAGAACCAGTTTAAAGTTTTTTCGGCTGAATGAGCGACACTGATTGAGCATTTCCTCCCGGAAGCCATGAGAACATTGTCCGGCTGCGGGGGACTGTGCGAGGGGATTTTTACTACTATCTGTACTTATTGGTGGCACAGACATCGTTTAATCCTTTCCTACACGTAAATTACTCTTGCCTGACGACTGCATCTGAAGCTGGGCATGCAGCACGGCTATCCCCGCCATAAGGTGATCGTTATCCTGTATATTAAGAGTACAGTGACTGCAATTAGAAGGCATAATGTTACTACATGGCTTCGGCTGGTGGAGATTGTGTAGAAACATGTCCAGGGTGAAATAAGTCGAGCGAGGGGGGGAAAATATAAAACGGTCATTAAAAATTAAAAACCGGTGCCTCTCGGGTGGCGCAGTGGTCAAGGGCCACCAGAGACTCTGGGTTCGCGCCCAGGCTCTATCGCAACCGGCCGCAACCGGGAGGTCCGTGGGGCGATGCACAATTGGCCTAAAGTCGTCCGGGTTAGGGAGGGTTTGGCCGGTAGGGATATCGTTGTCTCGTCGTGCAACAGCGACTCCTGTGGCGGGCCGGATGCAGTGCGCGCTAACCAAGGTCGCCAGGTGCACGGTGCTTCCTCCGACACATTGGTGCAGCTGGCTTCCGGGTTGGATGCGTGCTGTGTTTAGAAGCAGTGTGGCTTGGTTGGGTTGTGTTTCGGGGGACGCATGACTTTCGACCTTCGTCTCTCCCGAGCCCGCACTGGAGTTGTAGCGATGACAAGATAGTAGCTAACAATTGGATACTACGAAATTGGGGAGAAAAATTCACCCCCTCCCCCAAAAAAAAAAAACATGAAGTTGGCAGACAACAAACCGCACAGCAGCACATAGTCTACAAGTTGTGACCGGAAATGACGCTGATGTAGCTTACTCGTTACGAAGCCTGAGGAATCTTTTTTTTATTTGTTTTATTCATAACAGATCAACAACTTACATTGATTTCTACATCATACAAAACAGAACGCAGGTATTAACAAGAAAATACTAAAACATACAACAAATCAATGACATAATAAAAAAACAATTTTAGTGCAATAGTAATCACTGAAAAAATCTCAATGATTCATAAAAATGTTATTCTTGTTATTCACTAGGGTGAATAATGTTTTAATAATACTTACATTCAATCAAATGTGTAATTTTGGAATTTGTGTATAGTATTTGGCAACAAGAATAAATAAAATAAACAATCATTTCAATGGTCTTATCATTGCAATAGTAAAATTATTCTATCCTTCCTGTCAAAAACATGGGTAGTGTTCATAATGTTAAGTGTTCTGCAAGGTTTTTCCAACATTCTGACACAAATTTACATTCAAAGAACAAGTGAGACAGATTCTCACCTTTTTCCACAGAAAACGCAGATATCATCCATCAATAGCCACATTTGGATAACACAAAATATATCCATGTAATTCTATGTCAAATTAAAGTGCACTTCCTTAAATTTGTTTGTTATACACAATTTGTAAGGCCTTAACCATGGGTTTTTTTTCCAGACAATGTCAGGAATAAACATGTTCCAGAAATATTCCTCTCTGTGTAACTTGGTTTTGTGAATGGAGAATTTATCTTATATATTTATTACAACAAGATCTCAAGTAAGCCCACGCCAATCTGAGTTCTGGATAAACTGTGTGATCATTACCAAAGCTAAGATGAGTTTTCATTAGTGTAGTTAGACCACTGGTAACGGCTTTGATCACAGAAATAAACTCTGAAAGGTATTGGAAACTGTTTCAATGTTATAAATTGTTCATATGTAAGAATATTACCCCTGTTGCCAAACATCAAGAACAAAGTCATTATTCCTCTCATGCCAGCTGGGGTAGAACAATGACTTATTCCTTAGTTATGTCTGAGTTATTCCACAAAAAGGCTTTGTGGGGAAAAATTGTGCAGGAAACATTTCAGGCCATTAAAGCTTGTTGGTGAAACCTAGTCAATTTAGCGGGTGATCTTTCAGGAATATAATTACGTTTCAGTAAAAATTGAAGACCTCCCAACTTATTAAACACATTTGGAATGAAATATCATATTGAATCAGTATTGATCGAACATCTCTTCAACCAGTTAATCTTGATAGTATTATGTCAAAATCCAACACTTCCAGACTGCCTTCAGCTCTTTTATTAGAGGACTGACGGTTTTTAGTTTGACTTATTTTTCCATATGAAGTCAAGAAAGGTATTTTTGATCTCTTTACAAGTAGAAGGATTTACAAATAAAGACAATGAGGGGTACACAAAACGAGACAGCACATCTTCTGCCTTGGACAGAAGTACTCTCCCAAGTATAGTAAAGATCTCTTTGTAGCCAATTATTAAATATATTCTAATTTGAGGAGAAGTTCAAATGTCTGACTACGTGGTGTTTTAACAGATGTATTCCTGAATATTTAACACAGTCCTTTACAGGAATATGTTCTTTCTTCATCAGAGTCAAATAAACGTCAGATTTCACATTTTAGAAACATTCAGTTTTAATCCTGATGCAATGGAAAATGCAGTTGTAGCATTAAGGGCGACCTGGTCTTTGTCTCTTAAAAGAGTAGTCTCATCAGCCAGTTGGGAAATGTAGATTTCTTTGTTAAATGGTTAAGCCTTACAGATTTGCATTATTCACAATATCTAGAGATAGAATTTCAACAACCAAAATGACTATAAAGGTAGAAATTGGGCATCCCTGTCGTACATTTCTGTTGATACTGAATCTTTTGGACGTATTAAGGTTTAACACAGAACAATTTTATATCTTTGTAAAACATGCGAATGACTTCGACATAATTTTCACCGTATCCAAAAAGTTTAAGTGACCTAAAGAGAGATTAATCTTCAATTCTGTCAAAGGCTTTACAGAAGTCCAGAAATAAGACAAATGCATCTGAGTCCATTGCATCTTAATAATCTATAAGGTCCAAGACTAAACGAATGTTAGAGTTTATGTGACGGCCCTTCATAAATCCTGTTCGAGTCTCATTTATATAATGGTATCTATTCCTTTAATCTTTTAAAATAAAGCAGAGCAATCAATTACTAATAAAGTTATTGGTCTCCAATTGTCAATGAGAGAAGGGTCTTTATCGGGCTTCGGGTTCAGTGAAATAAGGCCCTGTTTCATAGTGGAGACCATTTCACCATTTTTAATGCAATCTTGAAACATGTTGAAAATAGGGTCTTCTAGTAACTCAAACTGTCTAAAGAATTCAACTGACAGGTCTTCCGGACCAGGTGATTTCAACTGACAGGTCATCCGGGCCAGGTGATTTCAACTGACAGGTCATACGGGCCAGGTGAACTCAACTGACAGGTCTTCCGGGCCAGGTGATTTCCCTTTTTTCATTGACACAGGTGAATCGCAAACTGAGTGGAAATCATCCTCAATTACAGGGACATTAATTCTGAATGTGGCAGATGTAGCCTTCCCAACCATCTTCCTGAAATTGTGAGTTGTAAAGGTTTCACAAAAATAATTTACAAATGTTATTGTAATGGGATCTTTGCATGAAACATTAATTTAGAGTGCAGTTATAGATTTTTTTTGTAGTTTCTCTTTTCAAGTGCAAAAAAAAGTCACTAGTGTTTCTTTCCCACTCTTCAATCCATTTTGCTCTTGACCTTACATAGGCACCCTTTGCCAGGTCCGTGTAAAGCTGTTCTAATTCTAGTTGTAAAAACTTAAATACAGACTCTTCAACTTGAGTTATCTGTCAAGCTTGCTCATCAACTCTTTTTCTCTAAGGTTCTTTAAGTGCATCAGCTCTTTGGCACGTTTAATGGCTACAACTCTGACTTTATATTTGAAAAATTGACAAATACTTCCATGACCCAAGACTTTACTTGCAAAGCAATTTGTTGTTTCCAATGAGAGTAGGATCTTTAAGTGTGTTTAATCTCCAATATCCATATCCTCCAGTACCTTTTAGATTTTTTTAGTAGCTTGCAAATTCAGGGAAATCAAGTGATCAGAAAAGGGAGCCAACATCTATAACAAAATGGGAGAAATTAGGAATCTATTCTAGATTTACGTGACATAGTTTTGTTGGTCCAGGTATAACCCTTTGTATCCGGATTGAAATAATGCCAGGCATCATCAACAGAGATCCTTGCATAATGTGTGATGATATTGTTATTTTGAAGGCTTTGACTCGTTCTAGAAGGATAACGATCAACAGATGCATCAGGTGTTTAATTAAAATCCCTTGAAATAATTAGAAAAGCCTCTGAGTATTTGTTGCGTAAATCCTGTACTTTTCTGGTAAAAAGGGTCTTATTAGGAGCATGTGAGTTATGTCCATATACATTACAGATGATGAAAATAGCATTGTCAAGTTTAACAGTTACTATGACCCATCTCCCATCCTGTGAAGATGTGGATTCTAGAATGTCACCTTTAAACGTCTGCCGTCTTCTGTGAGGCTTGGATATTCCGTTTATTATTGTCTTTCTGTCGTGTTCTTCCCATTCAACTTGACAAAAACGAAATCTAAACTTATCCTATGCCGCTAAAACAAGTTGTAGTTAGTTTCTTTCAACAGTGATAGACTGTTAAAACCACTTAACCCTCAATGTTGCTTTGACAAGCGAGAGAATACGTCACAGCGACGCCATCTTGGACACCCTTCGGAATCTACTTCCAGACTGCGGTAATATAAATATGACGTATTTACGTAGAAATAACCTACTTTACATGTTCCACACTGTAGCATAACTGTAAGAATAATGTATTTTCATATTGATGAATGATTGTGTCATTTTACTACAACGAATAGGCAGGCCTACGCCATGCTGTTTTCTCGCTTTCGTTTTCAACATACTGTTTGTTCTACTCTGGTGAATCTCCCGTAACTCCCTTCTGATTTTAAAAGTGCGCTGCTAAACTCACTCGAATTGTTACAGTTCTTGAAATATTAAACGTTATGGCCTTGGCATTATTCATTAATGCTTTCTTGTTTGATTGCAACTGAATAAACCGACAAAATAATATAAGGAACACAACACCACATGATTGCCAGTCAGCAGCCCAGACAGACTTTGTTCTGCTGTGGTGGTAGAATGCTTGCGAAACACACCAAACAGACCGGGGGCCTCATTTACAAACCGTGTGTATGTAAAAACAACTGACCCCAAAACATGCACACTTTTACTGCGGCACATAGAATAGTGTCTGCTCTAAAAGCCAGTATGTATTCCATATACAGTGAGTTTATTTGTGGTGAATAATGGGTGGAGTTAAAGGCCATCAACACTGTATTTATTTAAGCAGGGAGTCATGCTGAGACCATGGTCTCTTTTGGAATGAGCCCTGCATGAACATCAATTAACAACAATTACACTAAACATATCTATATACACCAATTACACAATTACATGAAAAGCAAACACAAAAAGGGGTGGAGAGAATAGATCCTCAAAACAACATTTTATAAATAATTGACAAGGAAATAGATGCCTATGTAATTATTTTAAAATGCAAAGATTAACTAAATAGAGTCTCTCTTCTAACTAATGGCAAATGATTGCATTTTGTTATTAACCTTATTGTTATGAATAAACCTATCCATCATATCCCCTCCATTTGCACACAATACTAGTCTACTTGCCTATTTTCAATGCTATACTTCACCAACTATAAACTTTGCATAGGCATGGTCTAAAGTTTGTGGGAAGGTGAGCACATTTTCATGTCAAGTTCAGATTTGATTAATTGTAATTTTTGTTTTAAAACTCACACGCAGGTTTTATGGTCCATTTAGTACATATGCACGGTTTATAAATACCGGTTTTGAAAAATTCCTCCTTAGTTGGACATTTTCTCAATCTAAAAGGCACAACCTAGATTGGAGCCAATGCCTTAAGTAGTTGAACATGTTATTACTTCAACCTCGTGAAAGTGACACATTCACACGTTTTCATTTTCGTCAAAAACAATTCTATATCGAAGGAGGGCCTTTGAGTTAGCATTTTGCACATGCGCAGTTGAGCTCTAGACGACCGTTACACCCGATGAGGTGTTTCTTGGCATGAGTTTGGCAAGCCAAAGTTGCCATGTCATCGCCTAC